>NC_091570.1:12209392-12216892 GCF_042767895.1 Penaeus vannamei
GATATTTAGAACGGATTACCTTAGAAAGGCACAATCTTTATTTTTTAGGATGCTGTAATTTTGTACTGTTTGTATTTGGATGGACGAAATAGGTGTCAATGTTTATATAAAAAATAATACCAATCTATGGACACTCTAACTCTTGAAAATCTCGACAGCATCTAAATACTTTTATGTTTGCTTTTATGTTTGAACATCACCTAAGCAATGTGTTTCCTGTACATGAAGGTCAATATCAGAGAAAAGACTTGCCAAAAATGCATTTAAAAATGCAACAACCAGACACCGTGCAGTCACATCCACTCACGTGTAAACACAAAGTCCCTGCAGGTATTTCTAGCCACAATAAGTCTCACACAACTAAATTCTTAAATTATGGGTACTATCTCTTAGGATGGATGAATTGTTTATGTAATGTCTGTAGTATTTTTCTCTAAACACTGCATAATAAACAGGTAATGTATATCAAAACTTCACTCCACTTTATAAAGCAATGCACTACTGGTTACTTAAACCAAATTTGTGCTGATTAAGAAATAACGATTTTCACACATGCACACACACAGACACAAACACAATCCAGTAAAAAGTGTACTTCAATGTTACACGCCTGAATGTTTCTCAAATGTCTGTCATATTTTTCAGATCAGGATTTTTTTCTTTGTAGACAAAAGGCAAACAAGTATCGTTAACATCAAACAGACAACAATGTAGCATCCACTAAAATATCACTGAAAGAAATAAGAAATACAGTTTGGTGAGCATGTTTGCACTTTTTTTTTCTTTTTTTATCATTATGAAAAAAAAAATATATATATATAAAATGAAAAAAGATCTTTAAAATGTTAATAACACAAATACAGCAAATGTATTAAACAAGCAAGCCATAATTTTAATAAAGTAAAAAAGCAACACAACCAAATCTGCAGGGTTAGTTATGCAAGCAACCAATTTTTAGTAAATGAAGCCATCATGCAGGTGTGTCAGTATGTATGTTATGACTGAACAGTCAGTCATGAAATAAACTTTCATATGTTACACTCATGTTTTTCAGTCATATCCATTACCTGGGATATATCCACCATTCAAATTTTCTTAAAATGTCTTCTATCTTTCATATTGTGAATAGTGAATGTAGGATCACCTATTTGGTATGACTGTAGTCTTGACGGTTTGCTGAAAATTATGGCCTCATAATACATAGCTTCATAGCACTGTTGGGCCATACTTTGGTAAATGATTTTTCATACGTACATTCAGTTGAAAAATAAGTTAGATATATGTGGAAAAATGAAACATATTGTTTCTTTATCATTGTCTGGCAGGGGAATAATCACGAATAAATATGAAACAGATATATGAGTACATCAAAATCATCACAGATAGAGAAAAGAGTAAATAATTCAAGCATGCAATAACATAAAAAAAAACTTGATAAGTCTCATTTATCCTCATGTATTAATTGCATAACAGTTTATGCATCATAGTTAATATAAAATCTATATTTACACAGGCTACTAAAACTAACTGTTAGTAATACACTGTTATATCACATTTAAATAACATTAAAACTGACATATTAATCTAAATAAAATTTTAAAAATTATCACAGACACATTAAAATATCTAATTTAATAAAAAAGAAAGACAGAAAGAGAAAAAAGCACAAATCTACACATTACTGACAAACACAAAAACAGGCATATTAAAGAAGTATTATTTGTAAATCTATACATGAAACTGATAATTTCTTATTGGTAACTACACACCAGATAATCTGATATACTCTGATATGATTTGTGACCTAAGTTTCATGAACAAAAAATACTAGCAATCAATAAAACAAAACATACACAGGACAGACGTAAAAACAATAAACACAAACAATGACTAGTCATAAAGTAATAGACGAAACAACATCAGTGTTTTCAGGACACATATCAACATGTACAACACAAACATAATGCAATGCTAGTCTATTTGTACTCAGATTTCTAAAATTATTCAGTAATCACAGAAAAATATCTCACTGAATCAAGGAATAGTTATATCCCAACAGTTTCTTTAATAAAGTTTAAAAACTCTTCTTTAAATAGTCAAGCCATGTTAAGAGATGAGAAATAACAAACTTGAAGAGTGGACTTTAAAAAAATCTAAATTGCTAATCAAATAATTCATTTCTCAGTAATAATATAACTTACCTATTATCGATGAGGTATTTTATTTTATGTCTATGCACTACCACCTTCATCAGTAAACTAAATGTCTTAAAGATTATTAAATCTATTTTCTCAGGCAAGGCCATGTACACCAAATATGGATGATACTAACAAACTAAACACTAAAAAAGGCATCCACATACTGACTTAATAAAGAAACGATGAAACGTGTGTACGAAACCTATGGTACAAATGAGTATGAAGTCAATTTTAACAAATTAATGAAAGCCCTATATATAGCATAGCAAATGACTCGCTTACAATCTGACAGATGCTGGTAATTCATCAGAATCTGTACCATCCATAGCAACTGATACAGAAGAGGCATAACTGCTTGAATCTGAGTCATCATTTCTTATATCCCTATTCTGAGTGTTTCTTTGGTTTACGGAAGAGTTTGAGTCACTATAAGTTTCATTTAAATCAACACCACTATCTAACATTACTCTTTGTTCTTTTGTAATGTTACCTTTACTGTCTGTAATTGTATAAATCTGAGTACAATTATCCTGAGCAGAGTTTAGGTTTGAATCTACTACAGAAGCATTACAGTTATAATTAACAGCACTAGCATTATCATGAGAAGCATTATCATTAGCACCAGGGGGAGTCCACTGGGGGTAGCATGCAGAAGGAACTTTTGAAATGTCAGGCAGGCTGAAGGAAACGTTTTGTTGAAGCGGCAGGTCCTTCACAAAAGTGGAAGGAGATCCATCTTTCTTGGCATTGGTGAGCCTAAGCTCCTTGTTGGAATCACTCTTTACCTGTTTGGAGAGACCACAGCAGGTATTTGCCACACATCCGTCCTTGTCCTTGGAGGGACAGTCTAGAATACAGTCTTCGGCAGAGTCTATTGAGGCTGAGGCACCATCATCTTCATACTCCACAAACTCAGGCTGTATAGTAGTGGAATGAATGCCTTCTTCATGGAACATCTTCTTGATCTTTTCTGCTAGGACCATATAGTCCTTCAAGTTGCGACATCTGAAAGACAAGAATTTCACTAAAACATCTATTTCTTCTCTTTTTGAAAAAAAAAAAAAATCAGTAATAACATAACTATAAATCTAACTAATAAACTAATCAGATCATGGATCAAGTGCAGATATATATGGGCTGTACTCCAAATCATATGAATATTTTCAATAACTTTACTGTACTATAAAAATGTAATTTTGTTATGGAAAATATACTTTAAATATATATATATATATATATATATATATATATATATATATATATATATATATATATCTGTTTATAGTACTATTATACAGAACTATCAAAATGACCTAACATACCTCTTCTCAGCTTATTTCATCATTAAATAACACCATGATTAATTTTACTTGACATTCAGCAAGAACAAAAAATATTAATGAATTATATAAAAAGTTTGAATGAATGTGAAAGTTATGATTTGAGACATGTAAAAGAAAAAACATTGTTTTAATCACTACAAATGTTTTATATGTTCTGCATCTTTTCTTTAGTTAGATTTGAATAATTACACTCATAAACAGTGAACAAATCTAACATGATTGCATACAAACAAACATTAATTTACATGAAAGCTACACAAAAGATTTAAACCAGATACCAAAATCATACCTGATATGAGCTGAGGCAATTATCCTCTCCCCTGCCAACTGCCAAACGTGGAATTCATGCACAGCAAGAACACCATCAACATTTAACAACTGTTTTTGGATGCCGTCAACCTAGGAGTAAATGATAATTTTAAAATAATTTTCATTAAATACACTTTATAAAACTTTTCTCTTCTGTTCAATTCACTCATTGCCATACACTACTCAATCTATTATTAAACTGAATATAACTATACAAAATTCCAGGTCAGCGGGTTAATTACTGTAAACTAATCATTCAGTCATAAGTAGTTTCCCTCAGTACCTGAATGTGAGTAGGAACTGTCTGGAGAAGGATGAGGGCCGAGTCCTTCAGAAGCGGCCACGTGCTGCAGGTGATGAGGGTGACCAAGCCTAAAGATAGTGCTGGATCAATGTATTTGGAATATTCCCATTCTGTGAGCCATACGACCAGTGCGCTGATGATCACAATCACAGAGCCTGTAATATACAAGAAAAATCAAATGTAGTACTGATTGCTATCCAGTAGTTTCTAAGTTGTTACGAAGGTTTAAGTTATAGATTTTTTTCTCTACCAACTAGGAAACAAAGAGCACAATACAAGTGACAGTGCGACAGATCCCGAGCGTTACCTAGGGCATCCGAAAGAACGTGGAGGAAGACGCCCCTCATGTTCATCTGAGCAGATGCCTCCCTTCTGGGCGTGCCGTTTCCATGCTTATCGTTAGCACCGACGGAATTGGGCGGCGGGGGCGTAAATCTCTCGTCGTTCTCGTTGTCGTCTGTGGCCACGAGGGTGTTGATGGTGGACAACTTGCTCTTGTGTCCATGGCCGCCGTGGCTGTGGCCGTGGCCCCCGCCTCCATGGCTGTGCCCGTGGCCATGCTCTGTTGGAGAGAATAATTGTATTCATATTGCAAAAATATGTGCTTGGCTTTCTAATACTAAAATTCTACTTTCTTTGACGTTTGACTAAAAACTACAGGCATTTCCAGATTTAAATATTGCAATATACATCAACTTTAGGCGCTGTACTTACCATGGAAGAGTCCGAGGCCTATTAAATTCACTACGAGGCCTATTACACCAACCACTAGGATGAGTTGGGGATTATGTAACTCTTCAGTTTCATACAATCTGGAAAACAAAAAAGATAACGATTGTAAACTTCAATTCTGGATACCGGTAAGTATGCAACTGTACATGTGAGACGGGCGAGGGTGGGCGAGGGTGGGCGAGGGTGGGCGTGTGCTCGTGTGTGACCATCCTGACGCTAATTAATTCTCCCTATTTCTATTCAGTCATTAGTCCAGTTAATATGTACATAGCGTCTGGTAAATATTTGCTATAACACGCAAACAAAAGCGCCTATAACAATGCCCAGCTAATTAACATTCGTTAATTTTATAATGAGTCAATGTGCAACAAATATATTTGTTATACAAATTGCTATATCAATAATGTTAATTAACGTCCCAATACCTTTTGATTTCCAAACGCAAAGACTGAAACTTCATAATGTAACATTTCCGTAATGATATTCCATTCAATTAATAAACAACAATCTATTAATTTCATACCGGGAATCAATATTGCAATATGAAAAATGATTAATTTCAACCACCCACTTCAACGGACACACCCAACCACTAGGCACAGCAGCAACCACACACAGCAACAGACGCCACGCAACACACCCCTCCCTCTCACATCTTCCGACCTCCACATCGCAAACGCCACCGAGATCCAGCGAACCCATCCAAAACACTCCAACATGATACACCGAGCACCAACTCCCAGCAAGGAACTCCGACAAGGCACCCCGAACATCTGAACCCCACCAAGGAACCCCCAACAAGGCACCCTCAACATCAGAACCCCACCAAGGAACCCCCAAAAGGCACCTCGAACATCAGAACCCCACCAAGGAACCCTCAACAAGGCACCCTCAACATCAGAACCCCACCAAGGAACCCCCAAAAGGCACCCCGAACATCAGAACCCGAACAAAACACCCCGAACAAGGCACCCCAACCACCGAAACCCCGAACGATTCGACCCCCGAAAACCGAATCCCTCTCACCTTTTTAGCGACTCGACGAAGATGGAGAAGCAGAGCGCCAGCAGGAACACGCTGTTGACCAGAGCTCCCAGGACCTCCGCTCGCGCCCATCCGAACGTGTTTTTACTCCACTTCTTCGGCGACATCTGCGGGGGCGGGAGGAGTGGCTTGAGGTCGGGGAGGCGGAGTGTGGCATTTGGTGGTCTGTATGTATGTGTGTGTGTGTGTGTGTGTGTGTGTGTGTGTGTGTGTGTGTGTGTGTGTGTGTGTGTGTGTGTGTGTGTGTGTGTGTGTGTGTGCGTGTGTGTGTGTGTGTGTGTGTGTGTGTGTGTGTGTGTGTGTGTGTGTGTGTGTGTGTGTGTGTGTGTGTGTGTGTGTGTGTGTGTGTGTGTGCGTGTGCGTGTGCGTGTGTGTGTGTGTGTGTGTGTGTGTGTGTGTGTGTGTGTGTGTGTGTGTGTGTGTGTGTGTGTGGGTGTGTGTGTGTGTATGTGTGTGGTTGGGTGGGTGGGTGTGCGTGTGCGTGTGTATATTCGTTTGCGTGTGTATATGCGCGTGTGTGTGTATATACGTGTGCCTGTGTATATGCGCGTGCGTGTGTATATACGCGTGCCTGTGTATATGCGCGTGCGTGTGTATATACGTGTGCCTGTGTATATGCGTGTGCCTGTATATATACACGTGTGCGCGTGTATGTGGGCATGTGTATAATCCTTAAAACAATCATTATTTTTGGTTACAGCGGAATTACTCAAAACAATACTCTGAAATTAATTATGAATTTGAGTGTACAAAGCGTGATTCATCCTTACATTAATGGCCTATTCGGAGGGTCTTATCTCAAAATTAACATTTATTCGCGGAAAAGAATAGAAGGGAAAGAGGGAAAGGGGAGAGAGACAAAGGAAGGGGCGGGAGAGGGAGAAGGAGGAAGAGAGGGAGAGAGAGAAAGAGAAGGAGAGAAAGTGAGAAAAAAGGAGAGAAAGAGAGAGAGAAGAGAAGAGAAGAGAAGAGAAGAGAGAAAAAAGAAGAGAGAGAGAAGAAAGAAAAGAAGAGAAGAAAAGAGAGGAGAGAGAAAAGAAAAGAGAGAGAGAAACCAAAACAAAAAGAGACAGGAAGACCGAGAAAGAGCCGCAGCAAAGAGGAGAGAAAACCGAAGCCCAAAGCCACTCACCTTTACGCCCAGGAAGGCTATGACGAGCGCTAAGACATCGCTGAGCATGTGGAAGCTGTCTGCCACAAGCGCCATCGAGTTTGTGATGTAGCCCACGATCAGCTCCACCAGGAAGAAGGAGGCTGTCATCGTGAACATCGTCAGCAGACGACATTTCTTGCCCGTGTACCGACCCATGCTGCCTCTGCAAGGGAGAGAGAGAGAGACGATCCGTTAGCAGAAGCTTTTGAGGTATGCGTGGGGATGGCGTGCCGTTCGAACAATTTGTCTTTCGTTAACTCTGCTGTTGATCATCAAGCCAGATGGATTAGAATGAGATATGGGGAAAAATATATATTCACAAAAAAGGTATTGAAATAATAAGGAAGCAATAGCAATAACGAGCTATATATTTTTTTATATTCTCTCGAATTGTTTATATATACAGACAGATACAGG
>NC_091570.1:12226892-12231892 GCF_042767895.1 Penaeus vannamei
GCACATAAGCTTACGCAAGTTTGTGGGAAGAAACTTGGCTCACATCCTCATTACATCCCAAGATCGCTCTGTTTTAGATTAAAATTTGGAAAGTTTAAAGTAATAATTTAACTGCGCTCTCCCGCCTCGTTAGGTTTTTAAGGCCTGCCGCCGCATCTCTTCATCAGGAGCCCGCGAGAAGTAATTCCATGTGGAACAACGATTCATTTTTTCTTGTGAATATTCCCTTCTTTCCCTTTTCCTCCCTTCTTCCATATCCCTGTTACGCATTTACTCTTTTCCCTTTTCACCTCATTTCTCCTTCTTTTTCATCTCCTTTGTTTCTCCCCTTTTCTTCTGATTTTCGCTCTGATCTCTCTCTTTGATTGTCTAACATTATATTATCAAAAGAAGTAAAAGACGCTTGCATCAAGAGATTACACGGGCTCACATTTACCCATTCTAATTACAACGCCCAAATTAATTTCATCGTGGGTTTCGAACACAGAACCCGCTTTTTAAAAATGGAAATAATAATATCAAGCCACGCGTCCAAACCGATATTGCAGATCACAAGTGTGGCGGATCTTTTTCACTATCTCCTTTCCCCGAAGCACGCAGCGCCCGCGCTTTGCGTCATGCCGACGTCATCGACACGTAGCCGTGACGTCACTGCTGCACACGGGCCCCAACCACGGATTCACTTACAATAAGCTTTCACAACTTTTAATGTACTCATTATTGCACTGCTATATAAAGGGGTATTAAGACGAGATGCATTTGCTCTTATGTAGTTTGGGAAAAAAATGAGAAATAAAATATTTGTAAATCATCTCCTTAAAGGTGAGATGTTGCGCACGGCCCCACGAGGCTGAGGGAGAGCGGTGGACGTCAGCCAAAATACCAGCCGGAGGTAGTCATACAACCCTACATTGTGGATCTTCACGAGATTATGGCAATCGTGGTCACTTGGAAATTAGAATCTATTAAATCCCCTGCAATTCAGACTATGGCGATTCAAGCGGAAACTTGTTTTGAATTTGTTTTAAAAGCATCTTTCGCAGAACTACAAGGAATTGTATAGCCGCAGCTAGTTATTCATTTATCGATATGCAAGTCTACAATTCTTGAAAAAATACAAAAATCATATAATCACTATTCAGTCCACAATCAACGACTGTGCACCTGCAAATTGACATGGCAGCTGCAGTTACCTCTTATTTTGAATATTTCTTTTTTCTCCACTTTTTTTCTCGTAGCGGAACTCCCGGCAATGTAGGTGAGCGCGGTCCCATGTGTCCGTGTGAGTGTTAGTGAACATAAGTGTTGGTGCGTGTGCGAAAGGAAGTGTGAGTGTTTGTGTTTGCGTCTATGTCTATGTACGTGTATTTTCGTGCGCACAAGAGTGTCCATGTATGTGTCTGGATATCTGCGTGTGCGCGTGTGAGCGAGCATGAGCCTAGGTGCCGTGTGCGTGTGTGTTTCCTAGTAGCGTTATCCACACGTCACCTCAGGTTCCCGCCGCCGCCGCCGCTGCTGTTGCTGCACACGGCACCTTGCTTCGGCCCGCCGTCCGTAGCTACACACGTTTTTGGTACATCTTTCTTCTGTAAGGCGCTTTTTCCTCCGTTTAATCTTCTGCTCTGATCTCCTCTCCACCCTATCTTTATCAGTCAATGTAAACAAATGCATACGCGCATCCAAAAGATAAGAAAACTACAATTCAAGTTATCAGTCGAGTACGGGCTGGGAGACGGAGCGATCGATTGAGGGAAGTGTCAGGGCAGTGCATAGAGGGGAGGGGGTAGAAGGGGGGCAGAGAGAGGGGGAGTTACCTGGATTCGAAACGTGTTTCTATGGAGGGGACACGTACACACTGGACACGCACTCGAATACACACACACACACACGCACACGTACACAGACACCACGCGCTGCCACGAGACCCACCTCCCATACATCAATACATTTCCCGACTCACTGCTAACTGAGCCCACAGCTTCCCACTCTATACCGATATGTCAGGAAATGTATAGAGGAAGATGGTGGAGGAGGGATAAGAAGTAGGTTAGGCCTACTTGTGTTCGAAGCTAAACACACAGCTCCCTACACGACAGTATATACAGGTTGAGCATGTGGTCCTTGGGGGGAAAATAGATTTTAGCAGGGATGTGGAATCACTGCTAATGGCGCTTACGGGGAACTAAATGTAGAGCTTGAGGGGACAAGCTCGACCTTGGGAGGGTAGCAGCTGAGACCCCGCCAATAGTGACCCCAAATTACGATCGAAGTCTACTTATATATGAATGTATGTCTATATATACATATATATATAGAAAGATAGATAGATAGATAGATAGATACAAATATATACATGTATATACATATCTATATATACACACATACATATATATGATATATACATTACACACACACACACACACACACACACACACACACACACACACACACACACACACACATATATTATATATATATATATATATATATATATATATATATATATATATATATATATATACATTGTGTGTGTCACAGGCGATCATACAGCGGCCACGTAGTTTCACCAACGAACCGCCAGACCAGTGAGGTTCAACGCAGGGTCTATAGACTGGTTCAACACGTACCGAAGTTGAAGACCATTTGCGGCGGCGTGAATGTGGAAATCACCGGCTAACCTGATTGTTCCCTGTCACAAACCGTGGGTGACTTCCCGGTTGGATACGTAAACCAATAAACACTTTTTTTACATCGTTACAGCCGTTGTTCCAATAAAATTAAATGTCCCAAATGAGCTGAATGAGTCTGATCATTTTATTTCCGCATAATATAAATGCAGATGCTCCCTCTTGATCCAACATTTGATCGAAAACCTATTCGCAAATTCCCTCGACGTCTGACCCCGTAATTTGCATAAACACCAATTGGCCAATCAACAACTCTTAACAAGCTCGCCTGCAAAGCGCACGAACTAAATTTTCCTGCTTTCCTCCCTCCACGTTTCCCGCCAACCGACCAAAAAATCGGCCTTTTGCGATGATCGTGGCAACCGAGCGAGTATTTTCCTGCGAGGATTCCTTCTCTTTGGATTCGAGGATTCCGAGAGACGCAACAGCCGCCCCCGTAGGATTGCACATAAATCCGACCAAAGTTTTCTCATCTCCGGCTGCGTTGTTCTTTAACTACATATTTTTCATTCGGAGATGCGTTCCACCTACGAGCCCTTCAAATTGAAGGGAAGCCATATTTTCCTCCGCGCGCGCGCGCGCGCGCGCGCGTGTGTGTGTGTGTGTGTGTGTGTGTGTGTGTGTGTGTGTGTGTGTGTGTGTGTGTGTGTGTGTGTGTGTGTGTGTGTGTGTGTGTGTGTGTGTGTGTGTGTGTGTGTGTGTGTGTGTGTGTGTGTGTGTGTGTGTGACATTGAGTGAGTAAGAGTGAGAGTGCGAGAGAGAGAGTGTGTGTGTATATGTGTTTCTAAAACTATAAAATACGATTTTTACTCGTTCAGCCTCGGAAATCCCGTTCAAGCTCACAGGAACGACAAAATAACATTGTCCGGCGAGGGCCATATTTTAGCCAGCACTGAGAGTTGAACCAGCGGGTACTATAGCTGTCAAGCGCCCGGTATGGCGTCGCGTGTTGCAAAGAAACATTGGCCGGTCGGATAAATAATTCATAAATCATATTTCTTTCATCGCTACAAGGAAACTAGCACGAACGTAAAGTGTATATCATGGAGTTAACAAAGATAAAACATGAAAATAACATGTGATGCAATGCTCATTACCAGTTCGTTTTTTTCATTTTACGTTACTGTACAGCATGATGTGAGTCACAGTAACATAGCGGATGGAGAAATACCAACACATGGCGTAATGTTCTGTGGAGATGGAGAATCTTAAACAAAAAGCTTTTTTAAAGTTAACTGAATCAGTCTTTATACAGCTTGCTAATATCATAAAAGATACAGTGTAACATTCTCTCTCTCTCTCTCTCTCTCTCTCTCTCTCTCTCTCTCTCTCTCTCTCTCTCTCTCTCTCTCTCTCTCTCTCTCTCTCTCTCTTTCTCTCTCTCTCTTTTCTTCTTATATCTCTTCCTCACTCATTCTCTCTTACTCATTCTTTCTCTCTCACTCATTCTTTCTCTCTCACTCACTCTTTCTCTCTCACTCACTCTTCCTCTCTCTCTCACTCACTCTTCCTCTCTCATACTCACTTTCTCTCTCACTCTCTTTCTCTCACTCACTCTTTCTCTCTCACTCCTTCTCTTTCTCTATCTCACTCCTTCAACATGTGTCTGTCTCTCTCTTTTGTACAACGTTGTGTCCGCAAAGAGCGCGTCTGTGTGCATCTGGTCCCTCTCATTCGAATTCATTCTAGATGATGCAAACAAACAGCAGCGCCTTTGGTACACACGTGTGGCACAGTAGATGGTATAAATGTGAGACGTGTTAAGTAATAGACATGTGCGGCAAAGTGGGCGTGGTGACTGGGGAATCTGCAGGCCAAGACGTTACCAATAAAAACTGTCACAGAAGCACCAGATACCCCATTGTTGTACCAATATTCCCAGGTTATGTATTTTGTTGCTACCCAGTCTACATTCCACGTATACAGTGTATATGTATATGTGTAAATGTATTTTTGTATGTATGTGTGTGTGTGTGTGTGTGTGTGTGTGTGTGTGTGTGTGTGTGTGTGTGTGTGTGTGTGTGTGTGTGTGTGTGTGTGTGTGTGTGTGTGTGTGTGTGTAATATATATATATATATATATATATATATATATATATATATAAAATGTACATACATAAACACACACAAACACGCACAATGTATATCTGTATACATGTATGTATATGCATGAATACATGCCTAAATGTACTAGTTGCGGCCATGCAACCCCCGGGTGCAACAAAAAAGCGGAGTGCCATGTGACCAGAGCCGGTCACGTGAGTCGCCCCAGCCTCCCCCCCCCCCCCCCCGCCCCGCCCCGCCGCCCCCCGAC
>NC_091570.1:12241892-12244392 GCF_042767895.1 Penaeus vannamei
TCTCTCTCTCCCCTTCTCCCTCTCTCTCCCTCCCCTTCTCCTCTCTCTCTCCCTCCCTTCTCCCTCTCTCTCCCTCCCTTCTCCCTCTCTCTCCCTCCCTTCTCCCTCTCTCCCTCCCCTTCTCTCTCTCTTTCCCTCCCCTTCTCCCTCTCTCCCTCCTTCTCTCCCTTTCTCTCTCTCCCCTTCTCCCTCTCTCTCCCTCCCTTCTCCTCTCTCTCCCTCCCTTCTCCCTCTCCCCCCCTCCCCTTCTCCCTCTCTCTCCCTCCCCTTCTCCCTCTCTCTCCCTCCCCTTCTTCTCTCTCCCTCCCCTTCTCCCTCTCTCTCCCTCCCCTTCTCCTCTCTCTCCTCCCTCTCTCTCCCTCTCTCTCCCTCCCTCCTTCTCCCTCTCTCTCCCTCCCCTTCTCCCTCTCTCTCTCTCCCTCCCCTTCTCCCTCTCTCTCCCTCCCCTTCTCCCTCTCTCTCCTCTCTCTCCCTCCTTCTCCTCTCTCTCTCCTCCCTCTGCCTCCCCTTCTCCCTCCCTCTGCCTCCCCTTCTCCTCCTCTCTCCTCCCCTTCTCCCTCTCTCTCCCTCCCCTTCTCCCTCTCTCTCCCTCCCCTTCCTCCCTCTCTCTCCCTCTCCTTCTCCCTCTCTCTCCCTTCCCTTCTCCCTCTCTCCCTCCCCTTCTCCCTCTCTCCCTCTCTCCCTTCCCTTCTCCCTCTCTCTCCTCTCTCCTCCCCTTCCCTCCTCTCTCCCTCCCTTCTCCCTCTCTCTCCCTCCCCTTCCCTCTCTCTCCTTCCTCCTCCCTCTCTCTCCCTCCCCTTCTCCCTCTCTCTCCCTCCCCTTCTCCCTCTTCTCTCCCTCCCCTTCTCCCTCCCTCTCCCTCCCCTTCTCCCTCTCCCTTCTCCCTCTCTCTTCTCCCTTCTCTCTCTCTCCCTCCCTTCTCCCTCTCTCTCCCTCCCCTTCTCCCTCCTCTCTCCCTCCCTTCTCCCTTTCTCTCCCTCCCCTTCTCCCTCTCTCTCCCTCCCCTTCTCCCTCTCTCTCTCCTCCCCTTCTCCCCTCTCTCTCCCTCCCTTCTGCCTTCTCTCTCCCTCCCTTCTCCAGCCTTCTCTCTCCCTCCCTTCTCCTTCTCTCTCTCTCCCCTTCTCCTTCTCTCTCCCTCCCCTTCTTCCTCTCTCTCCCTCCCCTTCTCCCTCTCTCTCCCTCCCTTCTCCCTTTCTCTCCCTCCCCTTCTCCCTCCTTCGTCCCTCTCCCTCCCCTTCTCCCTCTCTCTCCCTCCCCTTCTCCCTCTCTCTCCCTCCCCTTCTCCTTCTCTCTCTCCTCCCCTTCTCCTTCTCTCTCCCACCCTTCTCCTTCTCTCTCCCTCCCCTTCTCCCTCTCTCTCCCTCCCCTTCTCCCTCTCTCCCCCTCCCCTTCTCCCTCTCTCTCCCTCCCCTTCTCTCTCTCTCCCTCTCTCTCCCCTTCTGCCTCTCCCTCTCTCTCTCCTTTTTTTTCTCACTTTCTCTCCACAACGTCACATTCATGCCTCCCTCCCCTAACCCTGCCTCCCCTCCCCCACATCTTCCCTTCCGTTCTTGTAAGGCCCCGCACGCTCGTCTGCGAAGCCCTAGAAATCGTGGGGGAAAATGGACTCTACTGCTTGCGTATCGGAGCTAAGCTGGCTGTGAACCATAGGCCGAGAGATCGGTCTTCCTCATATTTTCTCCATCGATTTCTTCTTCGCCGTCTTCTTCTTCTTCTCTTTCTCTTCGCCATCTTCTTCTTCTCTTTCTCTTCGTCATCTCCTTCTTCTCTTTCTCTTCGTCATCTCCTTCTTCTCTTTCTCTTCGCCATTTTCTTCCTCTTTTTCTCTTAGCCATCTTCTCTTTCTCTTCGCCATCTTCTTCACTTTCTCTCCGCCATCTTCTTTTTCTCTTTCTCTCCGCGATCTTCTTTTCTTTCTCTTCCCCATCTTCTCTTTCTCTTCGCCATCTTCTTCTCTTTCTCTTCGCCATCTTCTTCTCTTTCTCTTACCCCATTTTCTGCATCTCTTTCTCTTCGCAATCTTCCTCTTCTCTTTCTCTTCGCCATCTTCTTCTCTTTCTCTTCGCCATCTTCTTCTTCTCTTTCTCTTCGCCATCTTCTTCTTCTCTTTCTCTTCACCATCTTCTCTTACTCTTCGCCCTCTTCTTCTCTTTCTCTTCGCCCTCTTCTTCTCTTTCTCTTCGCCATCTTCTTCTCTTTCTCTTCGCCATCTTCTCCTTCTCTTTCTATTCGCCATCTTCTTCTCTTTCTCCTCCCCATCATCTTCTTCTCTTTCTCTTCGCCATCTTCTGCTCTTTCTCTTCGCCATCTTCTTCTTCTCCTTCTCTACGCCATATTCTTCCCTTTCCCTTCTCCATTTTCTTCTTCTCTTTCTCTTCGCCATCTTCTTCTCTTTCTCTCCCCAATCTCCTTCTTCTCTTTCTCTTCGCAAACTTCTTCTTCTTCTCTTTCTCTTCCCCATCCTCTCTTTCTCTTCGCCATCTTCTTCTACTTCTCTTTC
>NC_091570.1:12251892-12254392 GCF_042767895.1 Penaeus vannamei
CTCTCTTGCTATCGCTTTCTTGCTGTCGCTCTTGCTCTCGCTCTCTCTCTCCCTTGTTCTCTCACTTTACCTCACTCATACATAATATCTTCCCTGCCTCCAAAAAGGTGTGATTCTGAACTCAAGTAATAAAGTTTTACGAGTCTACAAAGACACAGACACGAAGTACACACGCCCAGACACTTTACCGTACGTGTTCCGTGAGTCGTCAACACTTCCTGTCTCGCATGATTACCTGAAAAAGAAAAAGAAAGAAAAAAGATAAGTGGATCTACTTCATGAATCTCTTAAAAGCAAGTTAATACGATAACAGTTTTAAAAATAGTTTATATCTTTCTTTTAGATTTAGATTGCGCTTGTTTAGTGTTTTTACGTTCATTTATTCGATCCGTTTTAAGCACGTAATCATATCCGTAAACCCGTTATCAAAGACAGATCGTAAACTTGATCAACTTTATAAATCTAACGATATCAGCCATCATAAAAACCCCGAACCATTAAAAAAGAATTCCAATAAAACCGTCTAGAAGGAAAAAACTAAAAACTAAAGAGAAAAGGCCGTTCGAGGAGTAGGAAAATAAAGGAAGAGCGAGAGAGAGAGAGAGAGAGAGAGAGAGAGAGAGAGAGAGAGAGAGAGAGAGAGAGAGAGAGAGAGAGAGAGAGAGAGAGAGAGAGAGAGAACGAAAAATTAAAAAATCAAAAAAGAAAAATGGGAAACGCACCTCTCAGCTAAGCCCTGACCGCACCAACCACCAACCTCGGTTTTAGCACTATTTACAAGTCCGAAGTAGACAAACAAGCTCACCCACGAATGATCGCTGACGAAGAAGCCCCGCGCGAGGGAGCTCCTCTCAGCTGACCGCAGGTTATCTCCACTGATAGCGCAAGACGATAAGAAGATAAGGAGGCGAGCAATTCGTGCATATCTATCGACAGCAAGGTCACTCACTGCCTTGCAAGCTCGTGCTACTTGATGCAATGGAGACACAAACATCACCTATATCTCCTTGTTCCTTTTATTTATTCATTTATTTATTTATCTATTTATTTATTTCTTTGATGGATAGGGGGAACTGCGATACCATTAAACATTAAACCACATGTGGAAGATAACATAGGCCTACAGGGGTGGGGGAGGGTATACGGTACCATTGCCTCGAAGTTTGACATCACTTAGATGGCACAAAAAAATCAATATAATAACACTTAGATGGCAAAATAAAAAATGAAAATAAAAATAAAAATCACAATAATAAAAATCACAATAAAACACCGGACATAAAAAATAAAAAATAATGTATCATGCGGCAACACGAACGACAGCGCGACGCCACCTCGATGGGAAAAACGTGAACAGCAAAATCATCATCATCATGGGGGCTGACGCCGACGGGGGCGCATAGCCGCATCCACCCTTCGCTTCCACCTACGAGGATACCTCATGGCTAGACGCCAGGCAGGGACTCGGCCCATCTCTAGTTCTTCACGGCAGGTTTGGTCGATCTGCCCAAGCCATGACTTCCTCGGTCGTCCCACAGGCCTCCTCCATCCAGGGTTGTCTCGAATAGAGACGACCTGATGGGCAGGATCATCCTGAGGAAAGCGAGCCAGGTGGCCATATAGCCTGAGTTGGCGATCACGGATTGTGCAGATAACAGGGTTTGTGCCAGTCTCTCACGGGTGCAACCGTTGGTTGGTACACATGGTCCCGCCAACAGTACCCCATGATCTGGCGCAAGGACCTGCATGGCTGTGTTGTTTCAAGACGAGCCTCCAAGGCACAGGATAATGTCCAGGTTTCGCTACCGTATAGGAAAACTGGTATTATCAGGGCCTTGAAAACCCGTAGCTTGGTCCTTCTGCACAGGTACCGACATCTCCAAATGCTCTTGTTGAGAGAGTTCATGACCCCCTGCTGCCAGGCCAATCTGTCTGCTGACTTCATGGTCTGACAGCCCAGAGTTATGAACTACACTACCAAGGTATGTAAAGCTCTCTGTGACTTCAATGTTCTCGCTGCAAGCATGTACCAACTGAACAGGTTCTCCTAACAAGTCCCCAAATTCCTGGACCTGGTCCATGAGACCTCTAGACCCAAGGGCTTTGCTTCATTGCTAAATGCATCGAGAGCCGCCACTAGGGTTTCCAAAGACTCAGATAGAATGGCAACGTCATCAGCAAAGTCAAGGTCTGTAACCTTGATATTGCCCAGTGTTGCTCGACAATGACTTTGAACAGTAGCTCTGCCTAGCATCCAGTCCATGCAAGTGTTGAAAAGAGGAGCTTGGTGCAAGGACACAGCCTTGCCTCACTCCCTGAACTAACAGGAAAGAAGCTCGACAGGCCCCACCACACTTTTTACAGCACTTTCAGCGTACCAGTATACAGGCTTGCTATTAGTCCAATAATCCTTGTTGGTATTCCTCTCAGCCTCAGGATCTCCCAAAGTGACTCCCGATGCACCGTATCGAATGCCTTCTTGAGGTTGATGTAGGCTGCA
>NC_091570.1:12310075-12312575 GCF_042767895.1 Penaeus vannamei
GGGGTGGGAGGAGGAGAGAGTCAAGGAGAAGATTTGTGTACACGCGCACACACATACATACAGTTATAGCCATATACAAATATATTTGTATACAGATATATGTTTAAGAAAAGGTATGAATGAGAATGAATATCAAGATTGTTGTGAGGTTATTCACTCTCATTCATACCTTCTCTACATTTGTCAACATGAATACGTTTCATATGTTTGTGTGTGTACATATATACATCTATGTATGTATGTATGCATATATATATATATATATATTTATATATATATATGTATATATATATATATATGTATGTATGTATACATTGTATATGTTTAGGTATATGAATATGTATCTACATATACATATGCATATATATATATATATATATATTTGCAGAAGTAAATGTGAAATCGTGGCTAGAATCTCTATCGTATGAATATATGAGAATGTGAGTTTAGGACCAATTTAATGAATTAGTTTAATCCATTACGTTGGCGTTTGTTTTATCAATACTTAATTACCAGCCAGTCTCCGTGTCCATTTGCACATTCGAATCTGAGCATTTTTTTTTATCAAATTGCGTGCACTATAAAAACAAACAAACTTAGAAGCCTTACAAATATAACTAAGTATTCGATATAAGACAAGGAATTAATTCTCCAAGGTCTTTTTTATAACGATCAACACTTCATCGTTATAAGTTTTTTGTATCTGAAACACCCAAATATCATAGAAAACGTAAAAAATACCCATCCTTAAAGGGGCGACTCAACTAAAATTGTCATGGATACGATTAATTCTTACACATCTTTTTCTGTTTTTTATACTGTACAACTTTGAGATTAGTGTTTCTTTTTTTAGGGGGAACTGTCATGTGTGTTTTAAATCATAAATAACAAAAAATGAGAAAAAAATGTACATAACTTTCGACCAGGTGCTAATAAAATGCTGGAATAAAAAATCGCCATTTTCAGATTGGTGAAACATACTGATTAAAAGCATAAACGGAGAAGTAATACGCACACACACACACACACACACACACACACACACACATACATATATACATATATACATACATATATACATACATATATATACACATATACATACACATATACATACATACATACATACATACATACATACATACATACATACATCTACATATTTAAAAAAAAAGCTGAATGTTGGCATATACATATATAGAAAACAAAGTTTCCTAAAAGACCTTTGTGAGTTAATTCACCGTAGAGTAGTCATATAGTACTCAAATATCTGCCCTTGAACCTAATAATAGCTTTCACAATGCTCTAACTATATAAGGTATTGAAAAAAAGAATTAAAGCATGTTTTAGGACAAAAGAAAGGACGAGAGCAAGACTTTTTAATTAACTCCCTCCATTCATCATTGCTTCGATAATTTATTAGTATATTGACTTTCATGACGAAGTGCAAATAAATCTAACTTTTTAAGAGTCTCTGGTAAAAAGACCGTTTTCTTTTAATGTTTGCCCGCTATAATTACACAGACAAAAACGGGAATTATTGCAACGTTTTTTCTCCTAAAAAACGTTTATCACTCTATAAATAATCTGTTTGATAAAATATTGTTCCAAAGAGAGCAATTGTGATAAACGAACTAAAATAAAAATTCCTTTTGGGCAACTAATCGGTGTTCGGCTTCTGGGCATAGCAATACCTCTGTCAACGTTAGTAAGGTTTAGACGCTTGAAGTAGGAGCACACGCTGGAAAGTTATAGGTATATATGTATATAAAAGTACTACATATGTCTATCAAAACACCAAGATCACGGATTTCGACCCTGTTCTATAGGATATATTTCCTTATAACTACTTCGTGTTCTTTATCAACACTAAAAATCACTAATTATACCAACTTTAAATCCTTTTTTTTGGAAAGTAAAGAGTCGAAATCTGGATCTTAGTTGCAAAATCTGTTGCTGATGTATTCGTCTGTGATTCGTTGAGTATTCATTATTAGAAGATACGGGGAGGTCAGGAATCATAGAAAATTGAAAAAGATTGGCTATTTATTATAAAAACTATATAAAATGTTTTGTACTTTTGTGTCTGTGAATTGAACCAAAATGAATGATTCTTGAAAGATATTAAGATCGATTTTTTTTTTTTTATAATTGATTTATTTTTGTGAGAATTTCTTGCTTTCTTCAAATGGATTTAGATTCCGCCATTATGCAATACACACACACACACACACACACACACACACACACACACACACACACACACACACACACACACACACACACACACACACACACACACACACACACACACACACACACACACACACACACACACACACACACACACACACACACACACACACACACACACACACATACACACACACACACACACACACACACACACACACACACACGCATGCACACAGACACATATATAAACATTTGTATTCCATTTCTTATCCAACTCTTTTCTTTCTCTCGTTTTTGTGCTTCT
>NC_091570.1:12327575-12335075 GCF_042767895.1 Penaeus vannamei
GAGATGAAACCTAAACACACAAATTCAGACACATTCATAAAAAATGAAGTGTAACTGAATTTCCATTAAAAGTAACAAGGATGAATACTGAGTGATCAAAAACTTAATCACAGTACTTGTTGCTACAGTACTTGTTGGCTTCTTGATAACATACTACTATTGCACTGAGTAAAATTTTCTTCATATTACAAATAACTAAACAGCCTTTGCATTCTTCTGTTTAAAAAATCTAACCACACTTATAGTGTTAACACTCTTGCAGGTTCCATAATTTTTCCTATAACAAACCCTTTGGTGTTTTCATATGGGCATGTTTTATACCCAACAAGATACTTTTAAAAATATATACAAAGATGCAATAAACTATATATTGTAAGAGCTTGCACTGAAGACAACCACTGTCACTGATTTTTTTTATATGATGAAACATCGGAGGTACAGATGACAACTTTTAGGGAGATGGAAAAGGGAATGAAGGAAAGAAAAGAAAGAAAAACAAAAGAAGGAACAGGGTAAGATGAAGTTCAGGAATCAAAAGAAGAATAAAAAAGAAAATCAAGAAAAGAAAAGAAAACTTGGACAAAGTACAACATAAACAAAAACTGTGGGCACCCTGAGGATAGTAACTTTGAAGTGACAATCAAATGCACTTTAAACAGTTGTTATCTTGTACTTCCTTATATCTAAGATTTTGTTGCATTCAGATGCCAGTTAATGTGCATTTTTGTACAAACAAAGCACTATTTTCCAGGTGTTTCTTCAAAAGGTTAATCCACACTTCCTCAATCATTACCTAAAGCTTGGGATAGAAGTGGTTTTATGCTTACAAAAGGTTTTCAACTGGAGATATGCCAACTTGAATTGCAATTCAACATTCATCAAACCACTCCTTTCTTAGATTTTTTTTTAAAGATAAAACTCAGGAACTTGATTCCAATTGGGAGAGAAAAGCACCCTAAGTTCTTGCTTCCATTGTACTTATCATCCAAGGAATGAATGCATTATTCTTAAAAAGAGAAAATATACCTCTATGACTTTGATGGATGGCTATCATATATTTTCATCAAGCAGTATCTATGTGCCAAAATGATGCAGTCTCAGAAACCTCTCTAATGGTTTATTCAATCCAAACTCTTCAGTAAATTCTTTTGGATAGCTAGCACATTTGTTGTATGTAAAGAGATTCTATATTGATATATTCAATTTAAAACTCACTTGCAAATGAATGAACTTAGGTGGTATTGGGCAAACAAAAAGAGGACAGACTACCCTTTCTGCAGTATTGCTTATGGAATATTGTTTTAGTGTACTCCAGTGATTTTCTTCTAAAAATTAAGGCAGTTAATTTAATTTCAGTTTTATTCAAAATAATTCATTACCGTTAATATACATTATGTTTCCTTGGCATTTGTTACTTTTACAACATTGTATCTTGCTATTCCCCTTAGTAATGGGACAACTTTATCCCCCTTCCTCTCCTATCTCAACCATTCAAAACAAATCTATGAAAAACTAAAGTAAAAATTATGCAAGATCTTATAGGTATATTTTTGGCCAACATTTCCTGAAGCAATTGGCATTATCATATATGTGCTTTGTGGAACATGAGACATTTTCTTCTAATCATTGTTGATTCTACACCAATACCTACCTGTCTAATGTAAAGCTTTGAAATAGAAAAGAAAAGAAAAATCTCTGGTCCCTGCAAATATTTAACTTTTTTTATGCAATAATGATTGAGTAATAATTTTTCCTCTATATTGTTTTGTCCAACCCCAAAACAAAACTAGGAGACTTACCAGATCTACCAATAATTTAAGCACAAAACAATATGAACAATATCAATATATCTCCATTGACATTACATAAAAAACAACACATTAACCAAAATATATAACTCAACTGTAAAATCAATGCACTTTATACTAGTTTAAAGATACATCTAATAAAATATATCTGGAAACTTTCTTAATGATAGCAATTTTCCCTACAAAAGGAATTACATGAGTGAAATTTACTTCCAAAAAAGGGGAAACAGGTGCTGGAAGATTGGTTGTGAGTTTACTTTCCCACAAGAAGCTGCATAGTTACATTTGAAACAATAAAATTCAGCCCTCAAAGGGATGTGAAAACTGCTGAACAAAATTGAAAAAGATATGAATATACATAAATCAAATGTAAAACCCATCCTACTTATTATCAATAAATGGCCAGAAAAATAGACCCACTTACAAATTTGTGCCTCTCATGTCTAAGAAAATTTCAAGTTGGGCTTAAAGTATTTATTTCTATGAAGGACACCCCCCACACAAAAGATAAAGAGAAAAAAAGAAAGAAAAAAAAATATGGGTCTTTAGTTACAAAATGTCTAATATTTTTTTCTGGTTTATCATATAACAGCAACTAAAAATCATAAAAAAATTAACCTGAAAGGACACTTTTGGCTAATAGCTGTCTAACAGAGGTGCAGTTTTAGTGTACCTACACTTCTCCATTCAGAAAAACCACCACCTACAAACTTACTCGGCCTCAATACGAATATTTGGGTTATTGAATGGATCTAAGAGTGGATCATCATCAGATGCTCCATGGCTGAAGTATGACAGGATAACAAGCAAGGTGGCACCAGCCAATAGGACAGGATCTTGACCGTGCGTACGACTTCCTCCAAGCAGCCTCTGGTGTCATCGTGATGATGGACGGCTCATTGTTCTGTCAAAAAGTCAGAATGCTGTAGTGTGAGTTGAATTTTCATCATGATCTTACTCTTTATAATACAAATAGCAAATAATAAATAAAACAAAGTTAAGGTGACCAGATATATACATGCACAAATGCACTTGCACACATGGACACTCCAATTTCAGATATAAAAATAGATGGGAAATATTACTACAGTTTATTGACAGAGTAATATACTGATAAATGAAATGGAGGGATAAGTAAGAAAAAAGTATGTCAAGCAGGTAGCCTAAACTACACACTGAAAATAACTGTTTTCTGATGTTTGGATATGAGATTGTCAACCTATTATGTGTGTGTACTGGTGGAAGGGACCACTAAATTACTTAAGGGGACCGTCCGGAGAATCAGCCACCTTTCCCTACTCTTTACATCATAAAAATATATCGGTTAGAGATAACTGATTGATTCTTTTTGCATGATATATAGTATAGAATTGCGCTTCGTTTCATATATAATTTTTAAACCCTTTGCCCCAAAAGGTCAATCGCTGTTTTTTTTTTTTTTTTTTTGTCTAACCTTTAGTACATTCCAACTGTCACAGTTCTTTACTGAATATTCCCCCAAAAATACTTGTGTTAGATCCAACCCCTAGCCTAAGGCCATGTAAATGGCTGATTTTTTGAATTTCCTTTTTTTTTTTTTTTTTTTTTTTTTTTTTTTTTTTTTTTTTTTTGGCAGGGGACAGCTTGTCTCAGAGAACTATTTTTGATTTTTTTTTCCAGCATTAATATATAATTTTTTTGATTAAGGCAATAATAAAAAAATTGGCCATTTACACGGCCCTTTGGGGACGCCGAGGCTCTAGTGAAAGCAACAAACTGCATTTGAATCTCATGAAAATTACGAGAGTTAGGGATGCCACCCGAAGGAGTTCAATAAAAAATAACGGAGCTACAGCATATTGTATTGGGCACCTTGCCAAAGTTCATTATCTCTGTTATTTTTCTCTGAATCTAATGATATTATATATATATATAAAAAAAAAAAAATGCTTATTTAGTGTACTTTGCAATGCAATGATTACCAAATTAATAGGAATTTTCACTTTCCAATAGGGACACTATTCTGTAAAGGTATGTAAATTTGTTTAGTTCATTGTTCATAAAAGTAGATATTTTCATCTGAAACATTTAATAAATGCATTTTACCATAGAGACAACTAATCTAAACCAGATAAAAAACTTTTTTTAAAGTGTCTCATTTTTATTATTTTTCATTTTATTTTTCTTATCCTTTTTTATTTTTGAGGGGGGGGGGGAGAGAGAGAGAGAGAGAGAGAGAGAGAGAGAGAGAGAGAGAGAGAGAGAGAGAGAGAGAGAGAGAGAGAGAGAGATGGTAACTGGGTGTTTATAATTTCGAGGATGATCATATGTACGTGAACGCACACATATAAAGTTAAAAAGAATAATCATCATCATTTGGTAGGCCTACATTGACTTTCATATCCTAAATAATAAAATATATTAGTTATCCCTCTACTTCCATTTTCTTTGATAATTGTCAATATTACCAGATTGCAAAGGAGGGAACAAGTGTAGAGTTTATGATTGGCATTTGCACCCATTATCTTTACTAAGAAGTGCATAAAATCATGCAGATGCCCTAGGTGTCTTGGGATATTTGCCAAATTTATGGTACCAATGACTTCTGATAACGTCTAAACATATTCATTTTTATCGGGAACGCACGAAACGGGTGCGATAGCTTTGAACGCCAGGCAGACTACACATACAAACTGAGCTCAAAATTCCATATAGTTTTTATTTCAGAGCAGGTATTACTGAGTACTATCATCTTCAATATGAAATAATCTGTATCTCGCTTATACATCCGAAGTTAAAAAATCTGACATTTAGGTAACATTCGTATTGAGATTTGGTCTTTACAACGGTAACTACCAATTTCAAATAAATTAAGTGCCCCCTGCTGTGATGTACCGACCGTTGGCGAAATGTAAGCGGAAATATTTCAATCCTTCCTTATAAGGCTATTTTAAACATCAGTGCTTCATATGTGATACACGTATAATTACCTCGTAAACTAAAACATATTACCAGGGAGTCTCGATCGAAGCATATTTTGTGTGTAAACGAACACAAAACTTACATTTTTTTTAAAAGATATATTTCTGAAATAATTTCGTCATAAATCCTTGATGATATAATTTTTTTCCTGATATTGGTATAAAAATTGTTCCTTGAAAGATTCCACGAACTCATGTCTATGCGCAATGTCATAATTAAATGCCGTATGCACGATTGCACTTGGCAGAAGTCCACATAGGTGTACCTGGGCGCTTTTAGCGAGCGTACCTCTCTCCGGGTGTTGAGGGATCTTGTGTCGGCTGTAAGACAATGTACCTATACTATCGCTAGCTAACTCAATTTGACCCCCTTCTCCCCCTCCATCTGGGACGGTCCCCTTAAAGCATGTTAATTTTTCCTTTATTTCTCTATAAAAAAAATGCCAGAACCTTTGGGAAAGGGTTGTCAGGATGGCGAAGAATTTTCTTTGAATATTCCATAAAAGAAAAGAAAGAAAGGAAGAAAGAAAGACAGAAAGAAAGAAAGAAAGAGAAAAAAGAGAGAGAGAGAGAGAGAGAGAGAGAGAGAGAGAGAGAGAGAGAGAGAGAGAGAGAGAGAGAGAGAGAGAGAGAGAAATAAAAAATAAAAAATAAAAAATTAAATAAAAAAAGACCCAAAAGTTCCCATTAAAGCACCTAATATCAGATGCATGTTTGCCACTTTTATTCCTTTTGCTTATCTCCATCTTTTCTAGTGTCAACAAAAAACGTCTTGATGTTTAGCTTTTAGGTGAGTTTGCATCCAGCCATTTTTCACTAAATAGGTTCAAGGGGCATATCAGACTTAATGCAGCTGTTTTGAGTAAAGATACCAAGTATTGTTCACATATACTGAAGTTCTCGTTACCAGTACTAAGGAACTTTCAATTTTGGGGAGACATACACATTTACTTATTTCTGCTTTTTTGGTGTTCTTATTATATCTTTATCTAATTTTACAGTATAGCTCTTTCATTTTTTGTTTCTTACTAGTTTCCTATTTGTTTGTGGACATAGATGTCAGTAATGAAATGAGTGAAATGACAGATAATGGGCCAATAAACAATGAGAATCCTGTGTATCAAAGTATGAATATATTTGCCCAAGCACTGCGTGTTGAAAAAATATAGGGTAAATGATGTTGTGAAATTGGCCAAAGATGAAATGTTGGTTTTAATTGAAGAAGCTTTATTTCTAATATGAAATTTGGATGTCACTCAGGGTGTCTGTCTGTCTGTCTCTCTCTCTTATTACTATTATTATCATTTACATGTGACCAACTGGTATCATCAATCAGTCTGTATATTTTGCAATAAAACAGTAAATGCTTTGGCTGTACCAAATGGTTAATCAAAAAGGATATGTATGAAGAAAATGAGGGGGATATAAAAAAATCAAAAACAAAATAAAAAACAACAAACAGACATATGCCTACCTCTACATCACTCTTCTGAACCCTTCCATAACCCTCCCACCTTGTTGCTTAACCTTCAGGGGCAACCAGCATGAAAGATCTTACCTACTTACATCCTATTAGTTTGGAATGCAGTTTTGGCAGTATTCACTTAGCTTTCTGTGATATGCACTATCTCTGAAACAATAATCCGATTAGAAAAATTCACAGGGACTTTCCACAAAACAACTCTTCTGGAGTGGAGGGGAGGGGGTGCAATAGAGGACTATAGTAAAGTTATCAGGCACCATAAAGGACAGCAAAACAATCAACCCGCTGAATCAGGTGATGCGAGAGCAACTTGTCATGAAAAATTGGTTTGCAGGTTGGGGTGATAGGAATATGCTGTTATGAAAACTTGGGCTGATGGCCAGTTTGATTGAAGATAAGACTCAGTGGGCATTTAAGAAGTGGCTCTTGCATCAATTCCACTGGTTAATGAAGGTGGAATACACCATTTGTGAGCTATGATCGGAGGAACGGTTGTGTTAAAGAAAAGTTGAATATAAAAATATATAAAAATGGCACAAATAATAAAATGTTGATAACTGTTTTTGATATTGCAAAGAGAGATGATATACAGTCTGAAATGAAGGTCTAGTACCATCTTGACATAGCATATCAAATGACAATAATAGATCTAGGTAAATAGCAAGAGCAAAAATGCTTTAGCTGGAAAGGATATCATAACATTGCAAAGTGGAACCCAAGTTGTCTTCATACTGCAATAGAGTGTTCATGTGGGGCCCAAGCCAACAAGCCACACACCTGGGAGAGATGCCCATCAAATAAGCCAAATGCCTGGATTTTGAAAAACATGTGGACAGTTAACCTTTGGGGTATAAATTCTGTCAGCTGCAGAAATACTACTACATTTTATTATCCTCTTTATCAAAAAATTTAAATGATGTTTTTCACAATCTTTTCTATGCATAGATTTCCCCCTATTTCAGTAAAAAGGTATAATAATCTCTAATACACTTGATAGTATAACTATCTTTCAAATTTGGAAAGCTGAGCGCTAAATCATCTTCAGGAAAATTTTGAAAAAATCAGCTTTCTAGAAGACAGAAGTATGGGACCAGAAATCCCATTTCTTTCTGTTATGAATATATTTTCAGGGAGAGTTAGTAGACGGCCATAATGTTTTAACTCACTGTGTTATATTAGTTTACATATAGGGTACCCCAGAGGATAGATTTTTTTCTTTTTAGCCCAAACAACCGCAAACCAACCAAGA
>NC_091570.1:12340075-12342575 GCF_042767895.1 Penaeus vannamei
CAAGGCAGAGAGCGGCTGACGAGGAGATTTTGAGCAGTGTGTGGCAAACAAGGTCATGGCACGACCAGTTAGCGAAGTGTTGTTGTTTCCTGTCGCATGGCTGCGATGGTGATGAAACCGCATGGCGAAGAACTCGGCTCGGTGTAAAGATGTTTGGGTGGTCCACGTCCTTGGTGATATGTGGTCCAGCTGGGGTCTGGATGCTCGGCATGGCGCTGGCGGCAGCATGAGCGAGATAGATGCTGAGGAATGGCAGCTAGTGCTGAGAGTGTTATGGCGGAATTCAGCAGCTAGGCAGACAGTGTCAGCTATCAGGCTTGGGGACATCTCTGCGGGACTGGGTCACAGTGTGTGCTTGGTAGGGTATAATGTTGATGCGGAGCGTATAAGTTCACTTTCACCGCTGCTGCCAGTTGTAAGAGCCCAAAATGTTGGGTCCTATGAGAGTTTGGTAGATGGCGAGCTTAGGGTTAAGGTAGACAACAAAGTGTGTGACTCCTTTACTGAATAAGATGTTGGAGTGCAGCAGCTCCTTGGAGCAAGTTGTTGCTCCTTAGCTCCCCACGGAGTCTGCCTGATCTCCTGTACAATGGTCTAAAGATCGCATCAAGTCACATGGTTAGCATGTGACGACGGTGATGAACAAGCAGCGTTACATCAGCACATACCTCTTGTGGAAAAGATAGACAACATGACATTGGAATGTCTGGTGTGGCAATAAGAGGAATAAACAAGGGGGAAGCAATGGTCAGGCGTATTATGCATATGTATATGTATGTGTGAAGATATGTATGTGACAAACATGTAAGATTATATATATATGTGTATCATATAGTAATTAGATATAGATATAGCTGGATTACAGTGTGTGTGTGTGGGTGTGTGTGTGTGTGTTAGGGTGTGTGTGTGTGTGTGTGTTTGTTTGTGTTTGTGTGGGTGTGTTTGTGTTTGTGTGTGTTTGTGTGTGTGTGAGTTTGTGCGTGTGAGTTTGTGTGTGTGTTTTGTGTGTGTGTGTGTGTTTTGTGTGTGTGTTTATTTGGTGTGTGTGTGTGTGTTTTGTATGTGTGTGTGTGTATGTTTTTTGTGTGTATTTTTGTGTGTGTTTTTGTTTGTGTGTGCATGTGAAAGTGTGAGAAAGTGTGAGTGTGTAAGGAGAGGAGTGATAGTGTGTGTGCATGTGTGCATGCATGCATACACTCTGTGTCTAGTTTCCTCTATTTTTTTCTAATTATTAACTGCAATAACACAACCAGTATTGATATTATTGGAATCTTTCTCTGACAGTCAAAGACATGAACAATCAAGATGGTTGTGATCAATGACCATGCATCAGATTACAAACTGAAATCAAAAACACATTTTTCCCAAACATGAATCAGATTACAGACACTGCACTGACAGAGTTGAATGTGAAGTCATGTAGCATTTTAATTAGGGACTGTAAAAAAAAAATTATAAAAACAATGTTTATAGGACAGATGGTATTCCTCACATTTAATAAAACTTCCTCAGAAGGGCATGCACATTTTCAGCTTCATGGCATCTATGGCTTGCTGTGATTAGATGATATAGATAGCCATCCTATTTTTTTAAAATGAAACCCTTTATTAATGATACATGACTTTACACTCAAGGAAATAAGCTCACTATAATACGACTTCAAAGGTGCCAGGACATTCCCTATGAATTAGACTTTGCCTGTCTGTCCACAGCTACTCATCTCTCTCCTTGGCCTACCAATGGCAGCTATTGTTTCCTTTGCTCATTCATATTTAATCTGATTTCTCTCAATGCATATAATGTGTGCTAAGTGTGGCTAAGATGGCATAGGAACCAATTTATCTATTTTACTGCTGAAACCAAATGAACAAAGAAATATATTTAATGCTTTTTCAATTACTTAACCAAAACCAGGATCAGAGCAATGTACACATGTATTCCTGTACACAATAGAAGTCACTGCTGTTTACCTTGGGAATGAATCTGAGTCTGCGGCCTAAATGTTTCCGCTGTACAACTTCGTACTTTTAATAAAGAGGGGTCAACAATGACACTGCTCCTGATTCTCAGACTCAGAGGTGACACTACCATTGACAACACTCCAATCTTGATGGTATGCTCCCTCATTTTGTGTTTCTTTAATCTGTGGGATTCAGTTAGATTTCTATAAGTGACATATAACTATAACATTAATTAATGCTATGCCCTCAAATATACATTAGATATTGTCAAGGGATTTTGAAACAGAATTGAAAAAAATTACAAAACAAAAGAAAGCAATAAACAAAAGAAAAATAAAAGAAAGAGATAGTGGAAAAGGACAACATAAAACAATTAAAATGAAAGAACAAATGAGGTATAAATACAGAAAATAACAAGATAAATATGAAAACTCTTACTCACCAAAGGCAAACCCAGACCAGTCTGTGCCCAGGGGATAGATGGAAATCATCTCTCAGAGACGATCAGCAACTGAAGGCACTAAATTAGGGGCAGAAAA
>NC_091570.1:12347575-12355075 GCF_042767895.1 Penaeus vannamei
AGACCGACCCATGGCTTAGCCTCCTGAGTGCTGGGCCTGACTTATGCAAAGTAAATGCAGCAGCGAGGCATTGATGAAGAAAGTTAAGCAACAGAACACACGAGTATATACTCTACGTATGAATATGCATACAAATGCTCATACAAAATTTTACTCTAGACATGGAGATGAAAGCCAGGAAAATTTCGGACTTCTGTCTTGCAATAAACTCATTGCGTGTAAGACGTTTTTGTGCCATACACATAAGATTTATATACATCTACAAGTTTACGTAAAGCATACAAGTAGGCTTTACATGAACAAGACCCCAACAGACCTCAGTTTAATTAATTTAAGTTCTGAAGTGTTCAATATTACCAATCCAAACACATAGCTATATTTTTTTAAGAATTAATTCGTGAAAAAACGATATGGGATACATACGGTGATGGAGCGATTTATAATGCCTCTGACAGCGGAATTTTAAATCTGATTTATAGAAACATACGTCAAGTTTTTTTGTTTGTTTTTTTTTTTTTTTCTTTTTTTTTTTTTTTTTACAAAGGCGTGATCGATTGAAACGCGTCACACGACCGAGTGATTTAGAGACGCTTTCAAAAAATTATTTGAAACAGGGCGTCGATAAGATCCTGCACGTCAGTATCATTCTTACCTTTGAGTAAACCTAGTTTTCGGTCTCCTAACATAAGGTAGAGTTTGTTCTCATGGCCAACATAGCACTTTAATTCGTCCATAAAGGCTTAAATTTGGGTAGGTAAATCTGCACCGACAATGATACACATTCATGTTAAATAGATTCCATAAATTTTCTTTGTTCAGTGAAATAGCGAAACTTAGTATACGTGTGAAAGAATACATCATTAAAAATATATAATATAGCTTTATGTAAATCGCACAAATTACATAAATTCTGCATTCTAACAAACAATGTTGCTGCAGCTCACGTCAAAAGAGTGATCACCATGACAAATGACAAATAGTTTATCTCAGACTGATTGCAAACAAATTAATAACGCTGTGATCAAAGACCTTATTAAGACACGCGAGGGAAAATAATTTAATGATATATACTTAGCACAGGTTACCCCACTGGCTTGATCGCTTGGGGTAAAACCGAAATATTCCATATTTTCAATCACATTTAATAAGGCCAATCTCATTACGTGAATCACCTCAAGTCTCTTGGGGATCATAATAATCACGGAAAGAAGAGAAAAAAATATCCTTAAAAATATCATCTCTGCGATATAAACTCTCATAAAACCGTCAGGGGAATTAAATCCATCGCGTCCCTTATCTCAGATAACAGTCCGGTCTCCTTGCTTCCCTCTGCGGACCTGCTGCAGTCATGTCAATACGAGGATGCACTTCAGGTTTTGGAGATGACTGTTAACATGCTCGAATAACAAATAACGATCATCACCAACCTGTCACTAATCATCATCAATCTGTCTAGAGTCAATTTGCCATCATAAAATACTAAGCATAACAATGACACAAAAATCTTTTGGGGGAACAGGTAGGGGGGGGGGGGGGTTAAGCAAGACAATTTCGCAGGCGGTCAATCGACTAGTGCAGCCTTCAACAAAGTTCATTATCAAGAGCAGGTGATCAGTAGGTCGTCGCATATCATAAAACATAATAAAAATAAGAAATAATAATAATAATAATAAATGTATATCACAAAATAAACTGAAGCAAATATAAAACAAAAACTAGTACAAAAAAGACCAGATGCATACCACATGGAGAGCGTAGAGAACTAGTCAAGAGCGCGCAATGGCTGTTCAATTGGCTCGTAAGCGTAATCCACACCACCTACCCAGAATCTCAAGACCCCTGTCGGATGCGAATCATGCATCGGGGAGCAAGTCGGGGCACGAGGTGAGCTGTGTCGGCCGCCCACACCACCTGCGTCCCTGCGTCACGACGAGGGTGTGATGGGTGAAGCAGCTCCCTTTTCCCTTGAAGGCGTGCCAGCGAAAGTGTCCATCTGCTCGTTTTCCTACTATTATTCCCGGAAAAAAAACATTATTCTCGCAGAGGGTTTGCATTGCACAACTGCTACCACTCCCGGAACGTTGCATCTCCAATTTGATATTCAATGACGCCAGCCGAGGTGCCATGCGCTTGTTTTCTTCGCTCTGCCTGCTAATATCAGCCTTTAAATTCATGGACAGGTGCTCGAGTGAAATGCAGACAGCGTGCTAATTCGCCATTCTGTTTCGAAGTCATTCAAACTGTCATACCAAAGCTTGCTCGACTTCTATTACTGCAAAATTGATGATCTATTCGCAATTGCAATGACGCCCAGCGCCCCACTCTCTGAAGACACTTCATACTGAACTAAGCTACACGTTGAGCACCAAAACTTTGAAAGGGATGGCACAATCTCGCTGGCCCTGACAAGGCTCAGCTCTCAAGAGAACAAACAAACACCGAATCAAATATTCTGGCTAAATTATCTACTATTGCCGTTCGGGATATATACATATCAGATGAAAAACGAGAAGAGTGGAGAAATGGAAGAAGAGAACGAAGAGGAAGAGGAAGGAGGAAGAGAAGCAGTAACAGAATGAGACAAGATGTGGAATAGGAAACGGGGGGGGCTGAATAAATAGGAGAGGAAGGAAGAAGAGCAGGAGTAAGTAGAAGGAGATGGATGATGAAAAGGAAGAGCAGGAGGAGGAAGAGGAACAGGTGGATGAGGATGCGGAGCAGGAAGAGGAGGAGAAGAAGAAGAAGGAGGAAGAGGAAGAAGAAAAAGGAGGAGGAGGAGGAGAAGAGAAAGATTAGGCGAAGAGGAAAAGTAGGAAAAGAAGAAGGAAAAGTAGGAAAAGAAGAAGGAAGGGGCGAGGGAAAAAAGAAAGAAAAAAAATCAGGAGCATGCCAATATTACACTCGCGGAATAAACGATAACGAGACATTCGCGGTACATGACACCCGTCTCCACTCGGCGCGCGTGGCTTTTGCATACTAATGAAACTTTTCTCGCATGACGTACCTGGCATGTGTGATGAACATACAACTATCTTCGTTTGAGACACGACGACGTGATTTTAAACACAAAAATATATATTTTTAATAAAGCTGCAACATTTTCTATAATATCGACCGTTATATCTCCTGAAAAGCGTTGTTAGAACTAATAAATTACACTTAAACCGATAACATTCCCGGAAAAGATTCAGAATAAGGAGGATTGACGACAGTCCCACGCGAGACGGAGCAGAAAATCACCCAAACATGACCTGACACGCGGCCCGCTCAGACGTGACATGCGGTCTTGTGGAGAGGACGGCGGACACACAAAACGATCATACGCGCTTTGAGCCTCATAATTTTTTGGAAAATATTCATGCGGAAGTGCCATTATTCAAATGCCATGTCGCGTGATATCCTCTCGTAACATCCAGAGAGAAGCTGTCCATTTCCTTTAGCGTTGGCGTCCCAAGGAGAAAACCTCGGACACGTACGGAGGAGGAAACGGCACCGTGTTTCTTTTTTCTATCGGAAGTTGCTTTCGGATTAACATTTTTAGTCTTGCAAGTGATGGCCAGAAGGAATTACACTGCAGGTCAATCGCAGCTTTAATCCAAATTGAAGAGCACATACCAAATTCTTCCGCGAAGCAGACTTTAAACTCCTGATATTTCTAACCTTTGAGAATTTTTAATCACGCATCGGACAGGTATTCCTGAGTCTTAACTGGCAACTTCAAAATTACCAGCTTTAGCCTTGCGGATCACGTGGCTATTCTTAGTCCTGAAAGTTCTAGAAATCGCATTAGTGACGTTCCAGACACTGACCATGTAGGTCTTAATGCATCCGAGACAAGGGGTTAGAAAGGCATATGCGTGGAGGATAGAGAGACCCCGATCCTGAGGCCAGAAGGAGAGAGCGGCCACGCAGAGTCGCGATGCTGTGTCTATGAACGGACAAGCGGACTGATCGAATATATCTAGATATCTTAGACTGACCCAGAGCAGAGCTGAAAGTCTGTGACAAACGTAGATGACCAAGAATCGATCATTGCCACGAACGGTATTGGCAGAATATGTTCGTTATCCAATTCGCTTGACACTGCAAGACACGTTGCTTTGTCGTGAAATTTAATTGGAGGTTTCTTATGCAAATAAACGCCTTTCAGCTTTCTGATCTCAAAACGTTCGAATTGGATAAACCAAAAATATTCTGACGCTAACACCCACGTGAAATTTACTTATAAAAATGAACTGTCATTGAAACATTACCCATTCGCCAAACGACTGCGTGTTCATTCGAGTTATATCCGCTAACAGTTCGTTAAGCATTGCATTTATAATGAACTACGAATCATACTGGCCATAATCCCGCAACTGAAAAGAGTAAAAACCGAAATACTAAACTATCAATCAAAGTCTTTATATCTATTTCCCAATATGAACACTATAATAATAACAATAAAATCTCGGTGTCGACCCCAAGTGCACGCAACGAGTCGGGTGAATAGAGCCTTTCTTCAGACACAATACCAGCACATCCGTCATAGATTTTTGCCCCAGACAATTATTCCCGGACTCTCCTACTTACTTCTTGCGAATGTGGGTGTTGCAATATAACGATAGTGACTTTAGTGGCGGGAGTGGTGTAGCGTTGCGTGGTCTATTGAGCTGGGGTGCGGTTCGTTGTGTTGTGGTGTGGTGTGGTGTGGTGTTGTGTTGTTTGTGGAGGTGGTGAATCCGAAATAAAGTAAGGTAACCATTTCATCTTACTAAACGCTTCCTAAAACTGCAAATTGATATCAACGCGAAAGGGCGTGGTATCTTTCTGAGAGTGAAATCGACAGCACCCTTCAAACATACATCCTCTTGCCCGACGGCTATCTTAATAATAATAATCTGATTCTATATTTAATATTTAATATTTATTTATTTATATATTCAATATTTATTTATTTATATATTTATATATATATATATATATTTATTTATTTATATATTTAATATTCTATATTTAATATTAATATATTATATTTAATAATAATAATCTGATTAATAATAATAATCTGATTCTACTAACTCTTTCCTCTTGAACTGTCTTTCAGCGAAGAATAGAGGTAAACTGAGAAATAAAATAAGACAACAATGAACGTAATTAATAAAATAAAATAAAAAGTTACACAGAGTCCAAAAGAGAGGGAAGATGTAGGTTTTACCAATCGACATTTTCCTAGTCATCTTGAGTTGCGCTGTAGACATCTTGATCGAACTGATTAGCAGTAAATTTCAAGATATTTCAACCCTACATGGGGCGCGCCGTGACGTCAATGTGAACAAAATGAGTTGGATCCCCCCCCCCCCCCCCCCCGTGGTAATAAATTACAATTAATGACAAGGGGAGGACATACACCATAATTACAAACCATTAACAAAAACAAAACTGCTGACTATCTCTACAAAGTATTACGAATATTCTTCACAAAAAGCAAGGTTATTACTTCGTCTCAACTCCGTACCGATATTTGTTTACAATCGATCAGCTGGCTCTCGGACCGCTCCGCCGATCCCCGTCAAGTAAACACAACTTTGGACTTAGCGCAGGATGAAATACGACGCTCGCTCGAATACGCTTAAAATGCGAAGGGAAGGAGAGTATGAGTTGAAAGGAATAAATGATCTGAAAGCGGAGAAATAAATCAATAGTTTGGTATTTGGACTATTTTGAAATAACTGGAACGCAAAATAAATCAAAAGGTTTGATATTTGACCTATACTGGAATGTTAGATTTTTAGTTTGGCATCTATCTATCAATCTGATTTGCTGCTTGCTATTTCATATTACTTTTGATTTAGAAAGAGAAGACTAAAACAGCAATAATAAAGAAAAATATCGAAGATGAAGGATGACAGTATAGCAGATGACCTAATAAAAAAAGAAAATAATAATAAAAAGATATTTGAAAAAAAAAACGGACGTCAAATCCTCAAACCAGCCTTACATACAAGGTACCATAGGCCTAGACAACAAAAGACGCACAGACCCCAACATTCAAATCACGGCCGAGTTAAACGGACTGCAAGAACCAAGGGAGGACACAAGACGCACCCTGACTGAGAATCAACCCGGAGCCGAAGTCCGTATTTATCTCTCTTTTCTAATCCTTTAGATGAGGATTCGGACTAACAATACTTTGGCACGCACCTTCGGATGATTTATAACAGTGTCAATTCGTAGACAAAAATGAACAAGAAATTGAAATGAGAGAGAGAGAGAGAGAGAGAGAGAGAGAGAGAGAGAGAGAGAGAGAGAGAGAGAGAGAGAGAGAGAGAGAGAGAGAGAGAGAGAGAGAGAGAACGAAAGAACGAAAGGAAGGAGAGAGAGAAGAGAGAAGCGAGACAGAAGAGAGAAAGAGAGAAACAAGCCAGAGACAGAGACCCCGACAGAAACACAGACATACGGAGACAGAGCCCGAAAGCGACGAGCGTTCAAACCGGAATTCACATAACCCACCTCCGTGCGACGCAAATCCCGAGGGCGCCCCAACGACTACCTCAACCTCCCGTATTTCATGCAAATGGGCGTCATGTGTCTCCTGCGCGATCACGAGGAACGTAAACACACACCAAAGGCATATGTTTTCTCAAGGACTCTCTCCTCTCGCGACCGCCTGGGGATTCGGGTCTCGGAGAGGGTGAGAGGAAGAGGCAGAATCGCCAGTTCGTTAATATTCTTTATTAAATTTTAAGATTTCTTTTTTTCTATAATCTATCTCCATTTGTTTTATTATTTATTTGTATCAGTTTCTTTATTATTCATTATCTTTATTTTTTATTTATTTATTAATCTTATTATGCATTTTATAATCTTTATTTTTCAATATTTATTTCTATCTAGATTTGTTTTTATTATCCTCACCTTTATTTTTGCTTTCATTATATTCACCATTCTTAGTATTTCATATTCATTATAATTATTCTTATTAACGTTTTTATATTCTATTATTTTTCTGATATTTTTTTATTATCATCATTACCAGTATTTCCATTATCATTTCTATCAATATTTGAAAATCATTTTTATTTTCTAGTATTAACATTTTTCTGTTGCTATTTCTATCACATCTATCGTTATTATTTTCAAGATTATTATTTTTTATATGTATTCTTCTTTTATTTTTATCACATTATATTATAACTATTTTTCTTTTTTCTTTTCATATTGTCTTATCATTAATATTATCATTTCAGTTTCTATTTTCATTCTTTTTATTATCATATATAATTTTCCTATTATCTTTTTAAATTATTATTTCATCATTAACATTTCTATCACCACTTATATAATCATTTTATTTCCATTATTAGTAGATATATTACTATTTTTATTTTCTTTATTAACTTTTATTGGTTTATTATTTTCATTGTTATTATATCTATCGTTTTCATTTTTATCGTTTTTATTGTTTTCTTTTTTTTGCGATTTCTTTATTTTCATTATCATTATTAACATTATAATTTC
>NC_091570.1:12362575-12365075 GCF_042767895.1 Penaeus vannamei
GGAGAAAAAAACGAAAATCATGAAAAAAACGCAGAAGACGAACAAAACAAACGAAAAAAATGGCCCCAACGCATTCTGCGCCGCGACGAGCCTCCCATTGACAACGAAGAATAAACCGCACCGACTCATTTCACTCTCGGGTACTGTCGGGCAGCCATTCTTCTCCTGCAATCATCGTAAAGCGAAGAGACGCCGGGCCCCGGGCCGAGATCGACGCCGTTCTCGCGGTGGGTGGGTAGGTGCGGGTGGGGGGTGTGGGGAGAAAGGAAAGGAAACGGTGAATTTCTGTCTTTTTTCATTGGGAGGGGGTGTGGGGAGAAAGGAAAGGAAACGGTGAATTTCTGTCTTTTTTCATTGGGAGGGGGTGAGGGGAGGGGTCCCTTTGATGAAGGAGGGTCTGACAAGGAAGATGATGGTAATTGATTGAGAAGATGGACAGTGTAGAGGATTACTACTACAACTGCTACTACTATTACTACCAATAATAATAATAATGATAATAATAATATTAATATTAATACAACAACAACAACAACCACAACAACAATAATAATAATCATAATAATAATAATAATAACAATAATAATAATAATGAACATGATAATAATAATAATAATAATAATAATAATAATAATAATAATAATAATAATAATAATAATAATAATAATAATAATAATAATAATAATAATAATAATAACAATAATAATAATAATAACAACAATAACACCAATGAAATGATAATAATAGCAACAATAATAATAACATCGATAATAATAACAATAACAACAAATGCATCAAAAATAGCAAAACAAACAAGAACAAGAACAGTAACAACACAGCGATACAGCAAAAAAAAATTATATTTACAACCATTATTACTTCAATTCCTGTTAAGGTGATAGTGATGATTATAATCCTTCGTTAATCATTATTGCTACAACTACTACCACTGTTATAATCACTATCACTACCTAAACAACAAAAACAAGAACACTGTCAATAATGATTATACGTAAAAAAACAACAACAACGAACAATAAAAAGCACATGAAGAAATGTCCAGTTCCAGACTGACTTGGCAGATGGACCTTCTCGCAGCCTCTTTTTTTATATTAATAATCACCCCCTCCTTACACCCCCCCCCGCCCCCGAACCTCCCTCCTCTCCAACCCCTCCGAACCTCCCTCCTACCCCCCCCGAACCTCCCTCCTACCCCCCAACCTCCCTCCTACCCCCCGAACCTCCCTCCTAACCCCCCCCCCAGTCTCTCCCTCCTAACCCCTCCCGAACCTCCCTCCTAACCCCTCCCCCCCCCCCCAACCTCCGTCCTAACCCCCCCCGAACCTCCCTCCTAACCCCCCCAACCTCCCTCCTACACCCCCCCAACCTCCCTCCTACACTCCCCTCCCCTGAACCTCCCTCCTCTCCCCCCCTAAACATACACCCCATGGAGATCTCGGGCCGGGAAAAAGCACGGGCGCGATGCCAGCCGACGCCCAATTCTTTCCCATTAGCTTTCCATTTCCTCGCGCCTCGCCATCATACCCGTGTTCTGGCCGGAGGTGGGAGATGAGGCTCAATAAATACAACGATACTTTCTCTCTTTCTCTCTGTATCTGTCTTGTCTGTGTGTGTCTTTCCCTCTCTCTCTCTCTTTCTGTTTCTGTTTCTGTCTCTCTCCCTCTCTCTCTCCCTCTTTCTCTTTTTCTCTCTTTCTCTTTTTCTCTCTTTCTCTTCCTCTTCTTTTCTCTTTCTCTCTCTCTCTCTCTCATCTCTACCCTGTCTTTATTCCTCCCTAATCCGTTCTTTTTTCTCATTTCCTCCTCCTCTCCTTACCTCCTCCTCCTCCTCTTTACAACCCCCCTCCTCATTCTCATTCTCCCTCTCCTTCGACCATCCTCCTCCTTTCCTCCTCCTCTTCTTCCTCTCTCCCTCTCCTCCCTCCTCTTCCCTCCCCTCTCTTCCTCCTCTCCCTCTCTGTCTCTCTCCTCTCTCTCTCTCTCTCTCCCCCTCCCTCCCTCCCTCCCTCCCTCTCCCTCTCTCCCTCTCTCCCTCTCTCCCTCTCCCTCTCCCCCTCCCTCTCCCTCTTTTGACCCGCCTCCTCCTGGGACCTTTGCTTCTTTGGGGAAATTTAAGAGGATTTCACACCTGGTTCCTCCACGCTCCCCGGGTCGTTCGGCGCGAGAGATATCCCCGTAAGTCTGAGGATAACAGTCTTCTATACTCAGGATACGAAGGAAGGAAGGATGGGAGGAAGGAAGGAAGAGAGGGGAAGAATAGGACGCAGGAAGGAGCCGTGGGGATGGATGAGAAGGCCGGAGGGAGAGAGGGGGTTAAGGATGGAAGGAAGGAAGGAAGAGAGGGGAAGAATAGGACGCAGGAAGGAGCCGTGGGGATGGATGAGAAGGCCGGAGGGAGAAAGGGGGAGAAGGAGAGATGAGAGGGAAGGACGGGTGAAGGAGGGATGAGGGATGGAAGGAAGAGAGGGAGGTCAGGAGAG
>NC_091570.1:12395075-12420075 GCF_042767895.1 Penaeus vannamei
AAGTGTGGGATTCCTCAAGGATGTCCGAGGAGTAAGGTAGGGATTAGCATAAGGAAGAAACAGGTTTAAAGACAATTAGATCACAGTTTCAGGAAAAATGTCAGGAGAGAGAGAATCCAGGGAAGAAAGTTGTGACAAATGTGTATCCAGAGGGAAGCAGAAGGGACAATGGGAAAGGAAAGAGGATGATGCAGCTGAAGCAAGGGAGGAAATGGGATGTGCTGAGAGGGAGTGGGAGGAAGGGTAGGTTATAGGAAGAACTTGAGTAGGTTGATGGATGTCGGCAGTTACAGTGAGAGTTGAAGAAATGGGAGCAGAGAGATTGGAAGATGGATGACATGTAGGTACATTTCAGGTCATGATTATATAGTTTTGAGTGTTTTTGAGTTTCTGAAGTGGAGCTGGTTGGGGAGGCCTGAGAAACAGGTTTTCTTATAAAGAGAAGAGGGGACAGACATTTGAGGGGCAGAGGAAGATGTAGGAGAGGATATGGTAGATGACTGGGTGGACCATTAGGATTCAGAATGGCAGCATTTGACTGGGAGAGGGGATAGAAGTAGAATGAGGAAGAGATAGAAACATCTTGGGAAGAAGGGGTGGGGTGGAGTGAAGGGCAGCAATGGAGTAGTGCAAAAGAGAAAAACCTTGTTTGCGTGCTTCCTGTTTGGCCTCATATAAAGTGAACCCTAGATTGGATGAGAATTGCCACCTCACACTAAAACTTATAGGTAGGGCAGTCCCTATGCAATACATTATAAGAGTATTCACATGTGCGTGTTGTGCAGTGTAGTTTGATCGATTACGGCCTGAATGGGCACACAGGGAATCAGGTTGTGGAGCAAGTGTTTGGCAGGGTGGATGATTTGGATTGGATTAATGTGATAGCAGGTATTGAAAAGGTGATAGCAGTGTTCAAACTCATGTTCAAAGGAGTGCCTGAGGCTGGAGAATTGGGAAAATTTAATTTTGTGGGGCTAGTTAATTAAGGAGCAGGCCTGAATGACCCTAATAAGGGACCAGAATCTTCATTACTGTATACGTTAAGCCTAGAGTATGTTGTGAAGAGAAACAGTCCACCCCCCAGGGTCCCCTTGAGGTAAGGGCTAGACAACTAAAGAGAAATACCATGCCCATGGTTCCCCCAGGCTGTTCATGACTAGTACAGTCAGCCTTTCATCCTTTCAACACAATTCTCACACCTTAGGATGTGGATAGTAGAGGGGGTTGGAGAAGAGAAAGAAACAAAGAAAAGACCATGCAAAACTGGTTGAGTTAAGGGCTAAGACCCAATATGGGGGTGATCTCCAGCATTTGGTCCAAATCCATCTCCTAAGCCCCCCACAGCAAAGTAGCATGGGATGGGGTGGGGGGGTATGACATGCATGTACATGCCATTCCTGGCAGCATTGGAATAATAATGAATTTTCTCATTTCTCAATTAGCTCTAGTCAAGGACAGTAATTTTAGGAAGAACAGAAGTGATATTTTCATATAAAAGCTTTATTGAATGGGAATGTAATAATAATACATACATGTAAAACAATGACAGTGCTTTCTCTTAAAATAAAATTCTGAAATATCACAAATGAAATGCTTCTAGGCAATATCATGTATGCAATAGGCATGTGATGACATAAAATGTAAAAACTAAAGGAGAACACAATAATTGGGCCCTCAAAAATCACTGGCTCTGGTTAACTGTGTTTCCTTTGTTATGCAAGTTTCTATGCAATATCTATACATTCTAGTGTAAAATTAATTACAACCAGGTGCTTTTCACATGAGACCAATGCTAGTTTTTAGAAACTGGGGATCAATTTCTTAAGCATCAAAAGTTTGATGTGAAAAGCAACTGTAAATATGATTGCATATTCCAAATTTTTTATTTTCATTTATGTTAGTTTTTCAGCTACATTTAACTAAAATTCAAACACAAACTTAAGCACTTTTTAAAGCTTTGTACTCCAGACATCAATACAAATACAAGGCTATTTTTGTGGGAGGAAAAAGACTTTCAGGTAGCTCTGGGCTAAAAAAACAAAACCTGAAAAAACAAAACCTAATAATAACTGTACAATGAAATTCCAAGAAAACTTCCACAAGGCCATTGGAGACCTAACTGTAATCAGCACGTTTTAACTATTACAGTATATAAAAATATGGACTACTGATATACATTTTCTCAAAAAAGGAGAAAGTTAGCAAAGTTTAGGTCTTAGTGTCCCTTTCTCTGTTTTTTAAATACTCATAATAACAGTCAATAACAAATGGATATCTCAGTTTCTTTAGTAAATTACTGAAGAGTGTCTTCTTGGCTTCCAAGTCTAATCTTTCTGCTAAATCTTCAATTGCTGATGGATTCTCTGTGATATGCCTGCAGACAGCACTAACTGGTTCAGACACTTCACCTGCATCTGTAAAAACAGAAAGAAAAAAAGAATTACATTAAAAATGTTGTAATTTATTGTAGTTCTGTGAACTACTATCTATCTACTTTATTTTTTAATAAAAGTAGGTTAAAACCGTTTAATTAGATATAAAATTAATAACTTTTTCTCCCTTGATCAGATTTAAAATTACAATCTTGGAAGTGAAAAATGCATCATTTCCAAACCAATGAACTAAACTTACTATCAGGAGATGGATCAAGGGGCATTACATCATCATCGACTTCCAAATCTTCGTCACCTAATCTCGGCGGTAGGTCATTGTTACAGTCAGCATCAATCTGATTATCCTCCTCTGGCTCCATGTTCTCTAAGCTATCCTCAATAACATCATCCATGAGCACAGTAGACACTTCGTCTATACTCTTCTTAACTTTTGCTTGGTTGTTAGGGCGTTGGTTTTCCTTATCTTCTCGATCATCTTCTGCAAATATCTGACTCAGCTGTGCCTCCACTTCATCCATTATAGGCTCTGTACTCTTTTTACTCTCCCTTCATGAAATAAAGAAAATAGGATTATTAGCAAACACAAATCCTGGTTATTTCTTGAAGGCAGTTTAAATACCAATTTAATTACATATATACGTTACTCCATTCTGATTCTTCTTGCATCTCACATAAAAGTTTTCACCTCCTATTTCTATAATTGCTAAATTATTAAAGATTTTTTTTCAGGATGTTGTTAAAGCTCATATTGAGATTCAAGAAAAATGAAACAGTATGTAAAGCTTTTAGGACAAAGTACTCTTTTCTAATAATCAATGCAAATATTTTAACATTCTAATGTAGTAATAATTTCTTTAATAATCTGGGACAAAAGCAGTATTAAATAAATGCTTCAATAAAATAAATATGGATTTAATCAAATAAATTATTTTTGCTAATAACAAACCTACCTTCAAATATGATACTAAACATTATTAATTACCTTGACTTTGTTTCATCATATTTCTTGATGACTTTCAAAGTACTAGAAACTTTGGGTGCTCGAACTGGCAACTTGTTGATATCTGCTTCAGTCAACTGGCAAAACTGCCCAACTGTTGTTACCCCTAGGTCTTCTAAAACTTTCTTCAATCCATCAATTCTGTTAGGATTTAATATTATATTAGTAAAAATTCTAGTTATGCAACAAGTTACTTAAGTGCAAGAATGTTGATTTACATTAGGCTATGTGGTATAAACAAACAAATAAAAACAATTAGCCTAGTTAATTTCAGTTTGAGGAAAAAAAAAATAATAATAATAATAAAAAATAAATCAATAAAAATAAAAAGTTATTTATTTCTCTCTCTTTCAAACTTTAGGCTGATACAATAATCATAACTCGAAATTGGATATATTCGAACATCTGAACCCTTTCTTAACCAATGGTTACAGTTTTTCCCATGCCACCCAAACAACATGGACAGTCAGCCACATGAGCCAAAAAAAAAACTCCATAGCTAATATCTTTGCCCACTGGTTATTTGGGCTTGGCTCATTATAGCAAAAAATATGCAGTCCATATCATAATGTCTGATGATAAAAACTCATTGGGAAAGAAAAGGAAAAAATAATATCTATATGGTCCATTTGAAAAAATATACTTGAATTTCTGAGACACTTATAAAAAGAGAAATCATAATAATACTTACAGTCCAGCAGATGTGAGTTGTGGAATAATGGCATCAAGGTTCTCTGTACAACTGACCAGACTGGGATAGAGAGGCTGACTGCAATCAAATGATACCTGTGATTCTCCCTCTTGAGACTCACTCTGACTCTGTGATTGAGATTCATCATCTGTAATCAAAAACAAAGTTCTCTGTAAATAAAACATTCACTCAAATCCTTGTAACAAGATGATTAAAGACGATCTAAACAATATCTATCATATAACCAGAACACAGTATCTATCCTAATATTTAGCGCATAACTAGAATATAGTATCTATGCTAATATTTTCCATATAACCAGAAAATAATATCTATGCTAATATTTTTCACATAACCAGAAAATAGTATCTAAGCTAATGTTTATTGTATAACCAAAAAAATAGTATCCATGTCATCCCTATATTTATAAAATTAATACATCAGTTTAACTCCATTAGATTCAGGAATGTTAACAAGTGGAATCAAGAGGAAAACAATCTCTCCCCTCTTTTCTGCTCTAAATCCCTCTCCCTCTATCACATTTGCTCACTCACTCACGAGCACTTCAGATTGCAAGATATTATGCTTGTAATTATGAAAGATGTGTGAAATCTTGCATCAAATACCTTTCATTGGGGATGCAGCTTTGGTCATATCTAATCTTTTTTGTGCACGCAAGCCCCTAAGAGTCTTTGGTGAAGGAGGAATTTCCACACGGTCTGAGACTGGGGGATCAGCGAAGCTAACTCTTCTCTGCTTTGAAGGTGGAGGTGATGGAGTGTCATTACCTACAAAAAGATAAAGTATTAAACAATGAATTACAAAAAAATCATAGCATTCACTCCGTACAACCTGACTGAACAATTAGGTGCAATTTATACTTATACTATTTGGTTACAATGATACATAATTAGTGACACTTACAAACCAGACAAAAGAAAAACTTTGAAAGTTTTATTCTTTAGCAACTTTTGAAATAACACAAGATAAAACTTTATTACTTACAAACATCATCTACTGCTGGCTTTTTCAATATACTTGTGGATGGAGATGCTCCAGGGGATGGTTCATGCTTTACCCATGGTTTCCCACCATCACTGTAGAACATCAAACAAATTTTGAAACATCTTTATACCAACACTTAAGAAAATAAATTCAAAAATATAACAATGTAATGAAGATACAATAATGCATATCAAAAAGACATACCAATCGCCAAACTTTCTCTTGCGGTTGGGTGGAGTACTGGCTGGAGACATCCGGCCAGGTGCACTTCTCCGAATTGGAGATCCACCAAGGCGATTTCTTGTTCCATCACCTGAAATTAAACGGAATGTGTTAAATGTTTAACTCCATTAACATTTTTACCTCAATCCCCACCTCAACTAACTTTGCATTGTGTTTTCTTCTTCCCCTTCACTTTTCCTTTTATTCTTCATCCCCTTCTTCTGTTCACTTCCTAAGTTGTGAGAGCCCTGCTGAAAGAATGAAAGGCTGGCTTGTGTTAGTCCTGAACAGCCTATATACTCCATCTGCTCTTCCCTCTCTACCCTTTTAAGCAACATAACCTACAGTGCTCTACAACCTGACATCTAACACATTATGTCCTTATCCTTAACTCATTTTTCCCTTTTTGCCACAATACTTTATCATAATGTTGTATGACCTTTCATGTTTGGCACATTTATTTCTTTTGACCATTGACCATTTTGGGAATCCACAAACATCGCCTTATGAACCAATAACCTTCCCTACCTGGGAGTTTCACCCCCGAGCTCCACCCTATCGCTATAATTTGAATATGCAACCAATGACCTTAGAAAGTTTTCAATAAGTAAATAAAATTTCTAGCATTACTAGCTATTAACCAAATTAACCCTTTGTCCAGATCAGTAATTTTCATATTATCTACTTTAGCTTTTCAAAAGGAAGTCAATTCATTTTCTTGTATTCACCCTACGTAAATGATAAAAAGTGTAATTACTGCTATCAAAATATGCTAAATAAAACTTGATTTACCTGTGGAAAACACATTTCAAAGCTGAAGTAATTATTCCGAAAAAAGTGGTGAACCAGAGTAAACATTTAGTCATGTTACCATGTTACCATTTCCAATGCCTTGCTGCATTCCATATACCAAGAACAAGAGTTAGCAACAGTTAGCCACTAACTACCTTGTAAAAAATATTTACGTTAATATAAAGTTTATAAAAGAATATGACAAAGATGTGCATGCATGTGTGTAAGTTCATATCCTTTGGCTCATTCAACAGATCACACATCGTCATTGATACTTGCCTCCCAATCTTTCTGACATTTTGCTAAATAAAACGGTGTTCACTCTAACAGGGAACTCTCTCTTTTCATTTCAAGGTTGAGCAATCAACTAGCAAATTCCAACATGGTTGCAATAATAGATCCATTACAGGCCCACAAAGCAAACAAAAACTACCTAGACATTTGGAAGTATATACACTGATCTCAGTAAGTCTGTCCAAATGGACTTTAGTAAAGGTGTTAAAAGGCAACAGACAGTTCTATTCCTATTTTACCAGCCTAACACTGAATCATACTAAATCCTGGAAAAACAAGGAAAGTAATAAAGAAAGCAATTAAAAGAGAAAGGATGAAGAATAAGAAAGAGAGAGGGGGGAGGATGGGAGGGGAGAGGGACAGGGAGAAGAGGGGGACGAGGGAGGAAGGGAGAAGAGGGGGATGAGGGAGGGAGGGAGAAGAGGGGGACGAGGGAGGGAGGGAGAAGAGGGGGACGAGGGAGGAAGGAAGAAGAGGGGGACGAGGGAGGAAGGAAGAAGAGGGGGACGAGGGAGGGAGGGAGAAGAGGGAGGGAGGGAGAAGAGGGGGGAGGGAGGAAGGGAGAAGAGGGGGATGAGGGAGGGAGGGAGAAGAGGGGGACGAGGGAGGGAGGGAGAAGAGGGGGACGAGGGAGGGAGGGAGAAGAGGGGGATGAGGGAGGGAGGGAGAAGAGGGGGACGAGGGAGGGAGGGAGAAGAGGGGGACGAGGGAGGGAGGGAGAAGAGGGGGACGAGGGAGGGCGGAAGAAGAGGGGGACGAGGGAGGGAGGGAGAAGAGGGGGACGAGGGAGGGAGGGAGAAGAGGGGGAAGAGGGAGGGAGGGAGAGAGAAGAGGGGACGAGGGAGGGAGGGAGAGAGAAGAGGGGGAAGAGAGAGGGAGGGAGAGAGAAGAGGGGGAAGAGGGAGGGAGGGAGAGAGAAGAGGGGGAAGAGGGAGGGAGGGAGAGAGAAGAGGGGGAAGAGGGAGGGAGGGAGAAGAAGGGGAAGAGAGAGGGAGAGAGAAGAGGGGGAAGAGAGAGGGAGAGAGAAGAGGGGGAAGAGGGAGGGAGGGAGAAGGGGAAGAGGGAGGGAGGGAGAAGAGGGGGCAAGAGGGAGGGAGGGAGAAGAAGGGGAAGAGGGAGACGAGGGAGGGAGGGAGACAAGGGAGGGAGGGAGAAGAGGGAGGGAGGGAGAAGAGGGAGGGAGGGAGAAGAGGGGGAAGAGGGAGGGAGGGAGGGAGAAGAGGGGGAAGAGGGAGGGAGGGAGAAGAGGGGGCAAGAGGGAGGGAGGGAGAGGAGGGGACGATGGAGGGAGGGAGAAGAGGGGGAAGAGGGAGGGAGGGAGAAGAGGGGGATGAGGGAGGGAGGGAGAAGAGGGGGATGAGGGAGGGAGGGAGAAGAGGGGGACGAGGGAGGGAGGGAGAAGAGGGGGACGAGGGAGGGAGGGAGAAGAGGGGGACGAGGGAGGGAGGGAGAAGAGGGGGACGAGGGAAGGAGGGAGAAGAGGGGGACTAGGGAGGGAGGGAGAAGAGGGGAACGAGGGAGGGAGGGAGAGGAGGGGAACGAGGGAGGGAGGGAGAGGAGGGGGACGAGGGAGGGAGGGAGAAGAGGGGGACAAGGGAGGGAGGGAGGGAGAAGAGGGGAACGAGGGAGGGAGGGAGAGGAGGGGGACGAGGGAGGGAGGGAGAAGAGGGGGACAAGGGAGGGAGGGAGGGAGGGAGAGAGGGAGAGAGGGAGGGAGGGAGAGAAAGGGAGGGAGAGAGAGAGAGGGAGGGAGGGAGGGAGGGAGAGAGAGGGAGGGAGGGAGGGAGGGAGGGAGGGAGGGAGGGAGGGAGAGAGAGGGAGGGAGGGAGGGAGGGAGAGAGAGAGAGAGAGAGAGAGAGAGAGAGAGAGAGAGAGAGAGAGAGAGAGAGAGAGAGAGAGAGAGAGAGAGAGAGAGAGAGAGAGAGACAGAGACAGAGAGAGAGAGAGAGACAGAGACAGAGAGAGAGAGAAATGACAGAGAATAAATGAAAGAGAATTTTGTAAAATTCTCTCAAGAGGAACTAGACCTGGGCCTAAGGAAATTAAATGCTTCTGTGACATCCATAGGGTTTTTCACAAATTTGTTGAAACTTGAATTCGTTGCTTGGTAGCATAACTGCTGATTAAATATATTTACTTAATAAATTCCTTCTTCTTTAAATAAATTCATCATACAATACCAAAGAGAAAGTCTTTACAATAAATGAAAGATGGTTCTCCACTTCAGTCCCTGCCTTTACATCTCTATCTACCATTATATACAGATATTAAGAGAACAAAGAGCAAACATAAAAATACTTACTTCCAAAAACTGATTTAGTTGGAGAGTCACCATCACTGGTCCCACGATTCTTCATGTTCTGCTTAGCACATGCCACTAACATAGCTGCTCTTGAACCAGCACATTTAAAAGTGCCAAACTTCTTCTGTCTTTCTGGGGTACCTACAGCTGTTGAAAGTTTGGATCGCACAGGCTTCTCAGGAGACAACTCATCTTCCTGCTGTCGTGGAAGAGAATTATTTTCTGATAAGGTCTCAACAGCAACTCTGTCCTTGACATTTTTCTTGGTTGGTTCTTTGTCCATTTCTTTAATTTCTTCATCAAGTGCCTGTCCATTTTCAAATGAATTTACTGGATCTTCTGACACAGACTCTCCCTCTCTCTTCTCAGAGCCTTCCATTTCTTCTTCCTTACTTTCACCTGCTGTTTCATCATCAGTATTCTCCTTTGAATTAAAATTGTCACAATCATCAATATTTTCACTCATTACTTCAGGATCCTTACTTTCTTTATTCTCATTATAATTATCTTTTAGATGATCAACACTATCTTCTTTGCTATAATCTATTTTTTCTTTTTTACCATCAGTATCATTTTCTTTGTCCTTTACTATGTCACACATCTCATCTGCATCCAAAGTTTCTTCATCATCATATTCATCCACATCTATAGGCTTCCCAGACTCAGTATTCTTAGCTTCATTTTCTTGTTCTACCTCAACTTCATCATCACTGTTTTCTTCATTGTCAGATGTTTTGTTCTCATAAACTTCGGACTTTGAAATTTCAACACAGCTAGTTTCTAATTGTTCATCTAACACCTTTGACTCTTCTATCTCTATTACAGATTCTTCTTGACTATCACCTTTCTCACTCTCAGAATCAGCACTGGGTGTACTACTAAGTGGAACTTCATCATTCTCACTGTCACTGACAGGATGTAGAGTATCACAATCCATATCCTCCATTTCTGGAAGTCTGTCATTTTCATTCTTATGTACATCTTGACTATCTCCATCATCTTTCACAAACATATCAGTTATTTTCTTCTGCACTGACCTCCTTGTGGAAGGAACATGATCTTTAGGTGAAGAAATGTTCAGTTTCTCTGTAACCTTTGGAACATCATCTCCCACATAAGACACACTTAGAGATTCCTGAGATTTTGTTCTTCTCTTCTGATTGGCACTACCAGGTGGTGTCATAGGCTCTGGCATATCTTTGTTTGGAGCTACAACTTTCCTTCCAGATCTTGTTACTTTAGGAGGGGTGGATGGGAGGCCTTCTGAATCATGTGCATTTTCACTATTCTGGCTATTCTGGGAACTTTTCCGAGATGTGTCTAGTTGAGATCTTGTTTTCTTGTTTCTCTTTATACTCTTATCATTATTTTTCACTTCATCTCCACCATCACCTCTCTTCTCACTTGAACTATCTGAGCTGCTTTTTTCATCTATTATAATCACTGAATCCTCACTTGAAATCTGTTTTCCTCCAATGTTGTGAGATACACTTTCACTAACTCTTTTTCTCTTGTCAGGATTTATTTCTTCTTCTTTTTCATCATCAACAGACCCCCTCTTTCTCTTTGCTCGCAAAATTCTGCGACCTCTCCCAACGTTATTTTCTTTGTCACGAATTGTATTCTTTCCAGGGGTGTCCTCCTTTTCTTTATTGCTAATATTGAAAACTAAGAGTTGTTGTTTTGGCTCTTCAACTTGTGAATTGGGTATTTCTTCCTCTGATTCACTATCAGATACTTTCCCTCTATTATGTAACACTCCTGCATTGTTGACTAACTTTACTTCAGGGATTTGACTGACTATTTTACAATCCTTGACAACACTAGGAGATACAGCTACCTCCTTGAAATTTATTCTTTTATGTAACGCTGGAGGAGAAAGATGGCACTTATTTGCAACTTGTTCATCTGTGTGATTTCTCTGTACCTTTCCTTTCAAAGACTTTCTGACATCTTCAACTGTCTTTTTTACTGGAGTTTGTGTTTTTCTTCGATTTTGTTCAGTGACTGAGGAGTCCCCAGAATCAGAAGACATGTTGTCTAATGACCTCTGAAGCTCAATTGAAGTCTTCCTGAGCTCTTCATCCAAGTCTTCATCAGTATAGTCACTCTCTCCACTCATATACCTTCTCTTCGTATCATTCTTTCTTTTAGATTCAGCTTTGTTGACTGGTTTCATTATCTCTTTTTTTACCACAGTCAATGATTCTCTGCTCTCTGACTCTTTGGATACAGATTTATCATCTGTATCAAAACTTTCTTTGCTCTTACTTCGAGTCTTTCTATCTTCTACATTTTCCTTGACACCTTTACCTTTCTTTGTATTACTCTTTACTGAAGATTCTTGATCTGTTATACTTTCCCCTCCATTTATCTCCTCTACATCCTTTGCTTTATTCAGATCTTTGGATTCCTCTACAGTTCTACTCTTCAGAGTGTCCTCAACATTGTCTGTAACAATACGATCAGCTTCATCAGCTCTGTCTTCCTGTTGGAATTTCTTTTTGGACTTAGGTTTAGCCTTATCATATTTTGCTTTGGTGTTTCTTTCAGACTTCTTTTCGGATTCATTGGATATTTCAGGCTCTTGGTTTTCTGATGGGAACAGGCCGCTGAAAGACAATTCTCCAGGATTGGTTTCAATATTGGCTTCCTTCTCTTCTTTTTTATCGACTCTTTCTTCTTCCTGCACTGATTTTGCAGCCTTATGACCTGCTTGATCTAGTTTCTTTTCCTTTGTTTTTCCAGTGTTACCAGAAGACGACCTGCAAGAGAAATTAAGTTTCAATATCCCAGATTGCATCGGCGGCATTCCAAAGGCTTAGAACTTCTAAACTGGCAAATAAACTGTAAATAACTATTCTATTCTGTGATGATATCTCCACCAATAATCTGAAACCAATTCTAAATTCTACATCTTAGCTTTGGTTCAATACTAAATGATATCTCTCAAAAAACATTTTCCATCTATTGTTTCCTATATTCTTAACAAATCGTGTACATTAAAAACACAACTGTTATCCAAGAATCCTTCTTTATGTAACTTATTTATGATTTAATTTTTATTTGGTTATGATTTGAGTTTTAAAACCAAAAAGCTCAAATATACTACTAGTGATCCTGGTTTAAACTGTTTTTTAATTTCCCACCAATATAGGGTGCTGTCCTCTGTTGAGAGGCGGAGGAAAGCAAGTCATGTTTGTGCGGCCTTTTGTTTTTGAAGCTAGCAATGTGCTTTGTATTAACCCACTTACAGCAGGTGTCCCACATATGAGACACTCCGAAAGTAAACATTGCCGGGCGTCCCACCGGTGTGATGCCAAATCTGAGCTCGCGCTCTGATTTAGTCGCTTGTAGCGGGCAGCGCGCAGGCAAGTTGCTGGACTTGCCTGCGCACCGATATTTAAGCCATCCAGAAAATATTTTTTTGGCTTATAAATGTGCCGTCGCTAGCAGGTTAGAACCTTTCAATGTGATGAATTATGGTAATATCAACACCTGGAGAATGCCAGAAACTAACTTATATCAGTGCAGTAATGTTAACAAGCGTTTATGATTTTTAAATCTTTCTGTAGCAACTGTAACATGAAAAACGTAACGAAGCATGCTACAGTGATATCTGAGATTTACAATTTATATCTCGATGCCTTAGGTTAATTTCAAGGTTACTTTGCATTTTTGTTGTTAAAAATGAAATAATGAACAGGTTCAGTTAATATTTGTGATGAATAATAGAAATTGTTCTTAATGAAATGAGTGTTATTTGCAAGCTGGTGATGATCCACAATAGTGCCAATGTTTCCATTTGTCAGCATTTTAATTTGAACTTTCTGAACCATTATTTTTATGCTGATGATGAAGGATATCTATTTACATGTCAAGGATATTATATGATTTGTTACAGTTGGATGCATTTCATCTCAAAAAAGATAAATAAATAAAAAAATAAAAAAATAAAAAAATAAAATAAATAAATAAATAAAATAAATACATACATAAATAAAGCCTTTGTCTGGTGTATTAAATACCTCAATCAACTCCAAGTTAAACCCATTAACGTATATCCTATAACACTAAGGGTGTTACAAATATACTTTGTTATTATGATCTCTGGTGGGATCATAACTGTACAAACACCTCATAACTCATCTCCTTAGCATGTAAGGGATGAACATCTCAAAGGCGGTGATAGCTACATTAATTCAATATGGAAGTATCAATTAACATACTGATTTTAAGATTATAAAATGTTCTACGAATCCAATGTCAAGAACAAACTTAATTAAAATGAATCAATTAAAATCCTATAAACTATATCCATGTGATAAGTGAAAAGACCATGTCCTTTATACTCACTCTTCAAAGGAATTCTGAGAAGAAAATTGTGTAGGCAATACTGCTTGTGACATAGACTGTGAGAGGTCTGAGTACAGTGCTGGGATGTCTGACCTCCTCTCTGTCATTCTTTCTATTTGATGTTCTGTTAAGACTCTGCGTGATGTTTTCGGAGATGACACTTTGACAAACTCCTGCAAAAAGGGTAACATAGATATTAGAAATTACCCACTCATTAATGCTTATCTCCAACTGATCTAAGAGTATGATTTTTCATTATACAAATAATCCTACTATCAAAATGCATCTAGAGAGCTTACACATGAAATAAAAAAATAAACAAACACAAATACTCACATCATCATTCATGTCCTCCAGGTTAATTTTTCGTTTACTCTTATCTTTCATAATAGGTGTGCCCTGACTTCCTTTCAAAGACTTGGGTGTCTCAAACTTCTGAGATTTACCCTTGGGAGTTATTTTCTGCACAACTTCTTGCCCCATTTCTCTATTCAGAAAGCTTCCAGCTATGTGTGCTATAATGAGAAAAAGAACAGATAAATCTAATGACATATATCATCTAATTCAGATATGTGAATGTCCATGAAATACAATTTTATATACATAAAAACAAACAAACAAACACACACACACAAACATACTGCAACAGGAATATCAATGGAAAAAACAAGAAAACACATGAATATGCCGAAGGCCTTTTTGCTTTACTGCTTTTTCAGGGTACACGCACGTGTGTGTGTGTGTGTGTGTGTGTGTGTGTGTGTGTGTGTGTGTGTGTGTGTGTGTGTGTGTGTGTGTGTGTGTGTGTGTGTGTGTGTGTGTGTGTGTGTGTCTATGAATTTATATCTGGATATCTCCTTATATGTTTATATACGTCTCCTTAAATATCTATCTATATCCCTAACCCAGTGCCGACAGGTAAAAAAAGTTTGGCAAGTGGATGTAAGAACGGGATTGTTGGCGTGCATCGGCAGTTTCCCGTTTGTGCCTGGCTCGATCAGTAGTTTGCAAGAGACATTTAGCGCCTAAAAGCTTTTATTTTCCTATAATTTATAAAAATATTAAAATTTGGAAGGTTTACCTTCATTATAGGTACCATTGCCTAAAATCTTTACCAAATAAATGAAGCTGCAACTATCGGAGAAAAACAAACTCCATCCAACGAGCTAGTGGCGCGGGAATGGGCATGAAACGATGCCATCCATGTTTCAGTCCACAACAGCCATGGCATATACGTACATGCCACCCATCAGCTACGGGTTAAATATCTATATCTATCTCCCTTCACTTCTTAAAGATCTATTTCCCTAAATATGTATATCTATATCTCCCTAAATATGTATATCTACATCTCCCTAAATATGTATATCTACATCTCCCTAAATATGTATATCTACATCTCCCTAAATATGTATATCTACATCTCCCTAAATATGTATATCTACATCTCCCTAAATATGTATATCTATATCTCCCTAAATATGTATATCTATATCTCCCTAAATATGTATATCTATATCTCCCTAAATATACGTACATGCCACCCATTGGCTTCGGGTTAAATATCTATGTCTATCTCCTTTCACTTCTTAAACATCTATATCTCCCTAAATATGTATATCTATCTCCCTAAATATGTATATCTATCTCCCTAAATATGTATATCTACATCTCCCTAAACATGTATATCTATACCTCCCTAAATATGTATATCTGTAACTCCCTAAATATGTATATCTATATCTCCCTAAATATGTATATCTACATCTCCCTAAATATGTATATCTACATCTCCCTAAATATGTATATCTATATCTCCCTAAATATGTATATCTATATCTCCCTAAATATGTATATCTATATCTCCCTAAATATGTATATCTATATCTCCCTAAATATCTATCAATCCATCCATCAAACCATTTTTCTACCCACTCCTTATTGCTTATCAAACTTTGGGGGTCCATTCACAGTATCAAACACTAGAATAACAACTTACTGGGCACATTCTCTTTGGGACTTAAGCTCAAGGACTCTTCTGCATCTTCATTTGGGTCAGTTAAGCTTGCTGGTGGTAAACTGCATTCCTTCAATTGTTCAAATAACTCTGAAGGAATATCCTGTTTGACTTCTGAGAAATTATTTCTCCATATCCTTTTTGCTTCCTGCTTGATATGTTTGTTAGTTGATGAGAGACTAATGGTCAACAGTGGCACGAGTTTCATAAAGTGATCTGAAGAAATAGCCTGGCCAAAATGATCATCCAAAAGGCTACCAAAACTCTTGAACATAATAATAAATTTCTTTTCAACCTCAACTCCGAACTTTGCAGCAGGGTTTACTTGTAAGGCTGCAGCCAAAGTGTCAACAACATGTAGCACTAAAGAATTTATGATTTTTTCTTGCTGAACACCTTTGAAAATTTGAGTAAGTGCTTCACAGAGTCTAGAAGCTGCATGCTGCCTTTGGTTGGAGACCATCCGAAGCACTCGGTTTAAAAGAATTCCAATTAAAGCAACACTTCCAGCCAAGTTATGTAATGCATGTGGCTTCTTTCGAGGCTTTGCTGGACTATGAATCACTGCAATAAAAACATTAGGAAACTTATACTTTTGGCAGATACAAAATATATAATCTATTAGTCACATTCATCATGAGTACTCTCAGCTTATCACAATTCTAATAACTATTAACAGTAGAGTAAAATGGGTTAAACTTACTTCTTACAGACGTCTTTCCAAGTTCTGAGTATCTTATCCTGTCTGTAAGAACAGCCACAACATCAGACATTAGACAGTAAGTGCTTGCATATACATCAGGAGGGGCAGTTAGCTTCTCTGTGCACATACTAACTAATGCATGTGTTACATACTCTACTTCACTGTTGGGCTCAGCTGTTGTTGCTAAAGGTGTGAGCTCAATGAACTTCTGCCACAGTTCACTCCAGTCTTTCATTATTTGCTAAAAAGAAAAATATAAAAAATAAACTAAAATAACTGACAATGCATTGTAAATACTTTCAAATCAAAGTTTATAACAATTTTTTATGTACAGTTCAGATCTCGAAATTACTTAACAATCAATAAGACTTACATGGTAGACATGACTTTCAGCAGAGTTTAAGGCATCAATAGAGTGTCTTAGGGGGAACATCAAGACACTGTAAATACAGCTCCAGTCATGTTCTGAACCATCGCCCTGATCAATCACCTGAGTCTGTATTGAAAGAAATTTTTGATACCTAAAGTAACAATCTTCAATGTAAAACAAAACACTTTACATCCACTGTAACTGCTTAACCCCTACAATCTGAATGATGTTACAGTCGCGTTATGGAAAAATCTGGGTCGAGGGCTAGGTGGCACGAACTTGCCATCATGAACATAAACCAGGGTGATGGAAAAGACTTCCCACGAGTGCACAGACCTCTTGGATTGTGATTTGACTCGTTTGGTGCTTAGAAGGGGGTATTAGAATTATTCCCATTGCTAAACGAATGTGGAATGTAATATGCATAAACCATAACTGCAAGAGCACCAGCTCTAGGGAGAATGCCATTTCCACGCTGCGCACCATATTCCTGGCCGCTGTGATCGATGGCACAGATTATATTACATAAATTGGAAATTACGAAAAACCGCACGCCTGGGATGTTGGCTGTTTCAATAACCCACTGCCCATATTTTTGGCACTGTGATTTCTGTGACACAACCAGATCCAATGGATTAAAATATATAGTTTGCAGACAATTGTATAATCTAAAAATTACTGATAATTCTCATTTCATTTACTAAATTATCATCAGTCATCAATAACCAATAAAAGAAATAACTGAAGATACTGAAAGAAAAAAATATATATTTCTTTTTCTAGGATGTAAGTGGGGTGCCAGAATCTTTCTTACTTTTTTTGCTGCACTAAATGAAATTCAGCTGATGTAGTTCAACTATAAAGCACTTTGAACATACTGCTTCCAGGCAATGTAAAATGTAGTTTTGTATTGTGAATTTTGTTTACAAATAGATGGCTCCAATAAGCACTTATTCACTAACTTGCCAGTCCAATTCTTTGAAATTTTGGAAGTTTTATTTTTTCTAATACTATCAATATTACTAGTTATTGTCATTATTATCTACATTCAGATGATTATATTCTTATCTCAATTTCAATTTGGATAACTTGTTGGGTGCTACACATTGGCGCATATCACAGTTTTTATATACTATTTACAATTTGAAAAAAAAAAAATAATAATAATAATAATTAATCAATTAAATAAAAATCTTTCCAAAAATCAAGGAAAGGGGTAAACAGGTAAGATCTGGTAGGACTAGTTACTTATTCCTTGGTGACTCAGCTCTCGTAGAGCCCTATCTTAGTAAGGAAATTTAATAAACAAATTAACAGTCAAAACTGCTTGTATCATGCCACCCCAGCATTAGTGGGTTAAAGAAGTAATTATAGAAATCAATACCTCTTCAATATGTTGCAGAAGCTGATTCACAACAGATGACCAAAGTCTTGCTAGGGTATTTGGGTGTGTGGGACACAAAATTGGGGCAGCAGCATCCAGTTCCTTCACTACAGACTGAAGTAGTCCAAGCTTCCCTGTTGCTGGCTTACTATTTGCCAGTACCTCTAGCCACATTGTAAAATACCTGTTAAGCAGAGGCTATTTAATTAAATACTCATCTACTATCAATCTTAAAACATTTATGCAAATGAAAAAAAATAACAATACCATTTGGATGATTCTCTATCCAATTTAAACAAACTGTAAACAAATAGTATGAGGACTATAAAAATCCCTTACTCAACTTACCCTTCCCTTGATGTAGCATAGTGCAGTAAAGTGGGTTTACACAGCTCATGGATCAAATAGTTGTTAAGTGTCCCACTCATCATGTCTCTCATTGTGTTTCCAGTTGAAATATGATATTGACGGGAGTTTAGCACAGTTTTGGGAAGTCCCAGAGATCCAACAATAACCATTTCTAGGAACTTGTATACAAACTGGCTTTGGGAGTCTCCTGGGCGACACTGATTTTCTATAGCAGAGATAATTGTAAACAGTTCTTTAACTGGTTCTACAGAGTCCTTTTTACTGACATCTGTTGTAATAACTACTCTCAAGTGGGCAAGGACGGACTGAAACAAGAATATGCCAAGGAGACACTGCTTCCTTTCTTGAGAATTAAGACTTTGTACTGCTTCCTTTACACAGCTCATTAAAAACTGATAATTTCTGATAAATATCACTTGATTTGGTATCACAGGATATTCGAGGATTGGTGTTGTAAAGGAGAATGGCTGAAGTCCTGAAATATTTAATCCAGTTGAAAGTATCTGTCCTAGAATTTCTGCACAAGTTACATGAAGGCCAGAAAATTTCCTTCCTGGTGAAGCTGCAGCTCCTGACATGATCAGATTCCTCTCTGACAGACCAGATGCAGCACCACTTGCTGGTGCCCCACACCCAAAGCAGAATCTTAGAAGAGGTGCTATTACCAAGTCAAAGTTGCTGGTTGCCTTTTTACCTAATTTACATACTAGGTGCCACCAAGACAGTAACTTTGCTAAGGCTATATCTTCAGTCTTTGCATTATTAGCCTTAAGGGGAGCTAAAAGTAACTTCAATCTTTTTGAGTGTGTAAGGACGGCTTCATCAAGTGAAAAATTATCAATAAGAGACTGCCAACATTTAAACGCCTCAATCCTGATCTCTGACTTGACGCTCTTGAATCCTTTCTCCACAACTTCCAGCAACCCATTGATAAGAGAAGTTCCTGGGTGAAGTTCTTTTCCAAGAATTTCAACAATGAGTCTCCATTCTTTCAATACATCAGCACATTCTGCTCCTATAAGTCGATTCATAGTCTTACAATGTTTAGCTTTGAGGTCTGGTATTATCAATTTTAGGATATCTGACTTTAGGTCCTCAGTTATCAAAAATGATCTGCCAATGGATATGCATGCAAATGCAGACATGCGAACTCTAATTGCATCATGAAACAAAAAGACAAAGACATTAGGGAACCATTCCTTAGTTTCTTTATTCATCTCATCAGGGATTAACTTCAACAGTGATTCAACAACTTGCAGAGCTTCAAGAACTGCTACTGCTGATCCATCTTCAACCTTCAGCACATTGTTGATGGTCTCTAACATCTTCTTTAGTCTCTCTACATACACTTCTTGGCTTAATCTGCTCTTTGCCAAACTCCATAATGTTCTGGTGAGTACTTTCTTCTCCTTGGTTTCACCTATAGCTTTAATCAACATATCCAATGCCTGGCCTTCATTTTCTTTTGTTAGTAAACTACGAAAAGTTTCATTTGCTAAAAGACATCCACAGAGTCCTGCAGCTTCATAACTGACATCACAATTTTCATTAAAAAGATCTGCTTTTAAGTTGGATAATGTCTTCTGCGTGTCATCCTCAGATGCATAATCACTCCAAACAACTTCATCTGATTCTGTACATTTCCTGAAAAGAAAAGAAAAGTCTCCTAAAGCTGGATCTATATATTTATGTATCATCTTTTCATATAAGTATTAACACTAACTACAGTCATAAAATACACAATATTTAATAAATCTATTAAAAGACAATAAGGGAATAATTCATAGAAATTATCCTTAAGATCCCGATGATGTGACCATCACATCATGAAAAAAACTTGGCATGAGGAGCAGGTGATGTGAACATGTCTTGAATGGACCTCAGCTGAAAATATTCAGTTAAGGGCTGGGGTGAAGGGAATGGCTTGCATTGAATGCACAAAGCCCTTGGAGGGTGATTAAACTTGATGAGCATATAGGAATGGACTTTTGTATTATTTTTCAATGATAAACGAATGTGGAATGATATGGAGTCTATGCAAAGAAAACAGTCCATAAGGATAAAGCAAATCAAATGACACGACATTGGAAAATGGCAGAGAAGCTAAGAACATTTATGCAGAAAGAGAGAAAATAATATTGCTTAGGGGAGGCATGGAGTCATATCTCCACACACAAATGTGCATACACAATCTACAAGCAGTGAAGCATCCGGATCCAATGGGTTAGTAGACAATAAAAATTTCATTACTTACTGCACTAGAGCACGATATGCAGGCAGTCTTACTGGCACTTTCTGTGCCGTGCACTTTTCAACTAACTCCTCCAAGCTGTCCTCCATGGCCCTGTTATAGTAATGTGAAAAAGTAAAAAATTATTTACCACATCAAAAAGATACTGAAATACATAAAGCCTACATAAAAATACTTTATGAAAATATAAATTTCTTATAACATTAACTAGTACTCTTAAATGTCAACTGATAAGAGAATAATGTTGAAGAAAAACAGTATCTAAATGCTCATGTTCACAGTTGTTGAACAGTTCTTAGGCCTCATAACTCGTAGAAATGCAAAATATACTACACATTTTCCATTTTAAAAAAATGTACTGGCCATGTTTTACTTACAAAATTGTTATTTCATCTTAATATGACCAAAAGAAGAGGAAGAGGAGGAGGAGGAGTAGAGAAGAATAAAATAAAAAAAATATATATATAATAATAATAATAATAATAGTAGTCTGAAAAATAATTACGGCAAACTTTTCTTGTTCTTTACCTTTACATACATAAGTATAAACATCTACATAGCCTCCCTCACACAAGCTAAGAACACTTAGCACACTTATTTGGAGGGCAATCTATTTTTTCTCTTAGACATTACACAGTGTTTCTTTGTTCCTAGAAAATTACAAATAATTAGACTACACCTACTCATTTCAACCCATATATATATATATATATATATATTTATATAAATATTTACAGGAGAGGTTTTCAATATCAAAACACAATTGGTATCCATGTAACAAACTTTATTCATCAATGTAAGCTGTCATAGCTGGGAGTGCCCTTTGGGCACTGCCCATGGGAAGGGTTGATGGGAGGGGGGCTCTGCTCCCCAACACTCCCTGGAAAACATTGTCTTCACCTTGGTATGCATGGCAAGAGAGAGCTGAACTTGGGAGCACCAAGTGGACTTAGGTTGAGGGCAGCGTTTTCTACAACCTTTTTCCTTTATTTGTGGTGTTACCGTACGTGTCTGCAGATATTTTCTTTTACAGGCAGCTGCAACTTTTTATCCTCTACAAAAATACCATATTCAAATTGCATGAACTTAGTGCATCCATTCTGTAAAGATTAATTGTCATTTTTAGTATGGATTTATAATAATTTTAACAAAACTAAAATCAGCAGTATATTGCAGCAATGCAACAAGACTACCATGGTATTCACACCAGTCAACAAGTTTCCCTTTCACATTAACCCCATGGAAACACTCCATGTTCTATCTTACTGTAACATACATAGTAGAGGTTTACTGGCCTCTGTGGAATTACCACAGGTGTTGAAGTTTTAGGAATTTAAGGTATTCTATCATTATGGGGACCGTCAGCTGTCACTCTACCAGCTGTTTAGGAAGCTTACTATAATCTTTATATAGCAGTTTCTATGGGTATGAATAAACTAGAAATCCCTTATAGTGCATCAGTCTATTTTAGTAACTGTAATCTATCATACTTAGCTTTTTCTGTTAGGTATATTTACAAAATGACCACTTTAAGATGGGGAGAATCTAAGGACACTGTCATAAACTGAGGAAAAAACTATTAATGATTTAAGAAATAAACTGTGTAAGCAAAGAATACAGTCAGATAAAAGAATTACAACAAATACTGTGCAGAGATTAAATCCAGTGTGATCAGCTGGGGTTAGGAGGGTTTTAGGTTCATATGGCAATGTTTACGGATTTCCAGGAGTGCTCCTAAGGTTGTTGACTGAATACCGACTTATTCTCCAAGGGATGTGGTCACTTTATAAGTAATTACCATCTGTTGCTCACCCTTCAGTTTTCCTGGTATACTTCATCCCCTTCATCATGGCTACTGTTACTTCCACACACTATAGCCTGAAATCTTTAACCTTATCCAACTCTCAGACCAAACTTAAGAGTATCACCACTTTCACCAGGCTCACTAGGGCACTAGGCAAAACAGACCTCCTCCGAGATCCTTTTTTTTTTTTTTTTTTTTTTTTTTTTGGTATACATTAAGTGATTATATATTCTTGGATAATCTTTACGGTACGGACACACAAAATTTGGGCAAACTGCATGTGATATTCTTGTAGAGGACAAAGAGTTGTAGTCATCACTAAGAGAAACAATTAGCAGACGCAAACAATAATGCCAATCAAAGAAAGAAAGAGAAAGAAAGAGAAAGAAAGAAAGAAAGAAAAAGAAAGAAAGAAGGAAAGAAAGAAGGAAGGAAGGAAGGAAGGAAGGAAGGAAGGAAGGAAGGAAGGAAGGAAGGAAGGAAGGAAGGAAGGAAGGAAGGAAGGAAGGAAGGAAGGAAGGAAGAAAGAAAGAAAGAAAGAAAGAAAGAAAGAAAGAAAGAAAGAAAGAAAGAAAAAAGAAAGAAAGAAAAAAGAAAGAAAGAAAAAAGAAAGAAAGAAAAAAAGAAAGAAAGGAAAAAAAGAAAGAAAGAAAGAAAGAAAGAAAGAAAGAAAGAAAGAAAGAAAGAAAGAAAGAAAGAAAGAAAGAAAGAAAGAAAGAAAGAAAGAAAAAGTGTCGCTCAGCCCAGGTTCACTCAGTCCTCCCAAGTTTCAGCTTTATCTTGCTGTGCATAACAAAGATGACAAAGTTATGGACTAAACAAAAACTAAGACATTTTTCATCTATGGCATTCAATCTTCATGCTGATAATAAAAAACTTGTTCAACGCACAATACTATTTACATAATGACTTTACTTACATATGTATCAATGTCATAAAGGGAAAAAACTACACTCACTGACACGACATACCGTGCACAAGCAGATAACATCAGAAATTAAGGAAATAGGTCACAACAAATGGTATATAGAGAGTAAGTCAAAGGCAATGAGGTGGGAGTCCAGGGGAAGAGCCACAATAGACAAATGCAAGAGTGGGTTGGGGTCTGGAGCAAAGTCCCCTGGTTAGGAAGAATTTTGCTTCCAATGGCAATGTTTGTGGATTCCCAGGAGTGGCCGGAGTAATAGGGACTTTGTCATTTCATAAAAAATTGCCTATATACTGTCACTTACGTCATATGTGATGAAAAACAACATACATATTACACCATGAATCCTTGAAACAAGAAATAACAATTGCAAGGTTGGATGGCTGCATGAAACTCGATCCATACCAAAAAATTACCCTGAATTCTTTACTTTAGCAAAAGAACTTTTCTAAACTTCCCTAAACATTCAAATATAGAATCAGGACAATCATAAATTGGTATTTAGAAAAACAGGGACTTAAAAATTTGTCCTGAACCCTGTCAGCTAGATGAGGAAAAAACACTAGACATGTAAACAAATTCCTGGTTGGGTATAACAGCACTAGCAGAGGGAGAGCGAGGGCGAGGGGTATGTAGAGAGGCATGATTACACATTTATCTCACAAAACCAACATAACAGGTGCAGCTCATGTTTCTAAATGGCAACAGGTGTAATCCTTCCGCCTCCTTCACGAGCGATCACCTGCTACACTGACCAAGTTCCAAAAGAACCTCGAAAGCCCTCGCCTCAATGGACAAACCTTGCTTTCCCTTGGCGCCCAGTTCACAGCCAGCGTAGGCGGGTTCGAATTCCGCTTTTGTTGTGCTGAATGGAAAACAAGGGCAAGGACCACCTGTTCTGTGTCCGCGTTACAGCCCAAATTCTCGATAAGAACTGCAAAACGCTTGCCAATCGAACGTTCAGTGAAGAGTTACTTGATAGCAAATACCAATGTGAATAAAAAAAAAGATGAGCAAGGGAAGCAGTCTTCCAAATTCCACTTGTTAGTTTCTTCGTTTCGTCTTCGATATCACACACTTCACATAACCTCAATCGATCAGTATAACTCCATCTAACATTAAAACCACTAATTAAGTGCAAACCATGCACAAAAGCACCAAAAATTTTCCTTAAAACTAACGGCTTTGGCCCGCTCACCCGTACACCCGAGGACCGCCGTCGCCACAACACCAAAGCGCGGGAACTGCTAGGTTTCTGCTCCCCGAGGCTCGTCGGCTAGCTGATGGGGCGGGATAACGTGTTTCTACCAGAATAAGAATTGGGTTTTTGCCAGATTAAACGTTATTCTTGCTTGTTGTATTATAACGTGAGGCGCAACAGGTGAATTATAACGGTTATTTTGCATCAAATGTTATTTTACAAGATGCATGGATAGTCAGAACGAGTCTCGTGTTGTTTTCTTTATATATATAAAATTGATATGTTGTTTAATTCCTTACAAACATGGAACATAAACATGGAAAAATGAAGGATAACCCGATTTAGTCATTTAGATATCGAATACTGTCACATAAAACTGCCCTTTCAATCTAGAGTAAATGCACATTGAAACCACAGCGTATACGTTCGTGTAACAACATGAATCCACATGCAGGTTCGCGCGCGCTCGAGTCGAGATTAATCCTATCATTTTTCTCAACCAAGGGAAATACATCATTTCCAACGAAACCGCTGGTCTTGCTATTCTGTTTAGGTTTTTAGAGTGGTTAATTTTTAGCCTTTCCATTCCTTTCATGGTAGTGGCCTTAAGGTCATTATAAATGGTCTATCATTAGTTGAGTTATAGTAAGAGACAGAAAATAAGATTTAGTTCTTATCTCTTACATAAAAAAGAGGGGAATTGGGGACGTCCCTTGACCTTTAACCCTGCATGTAATTTCTGACCGTCGAAAACGAGACTGGTTTTATTTTGAGAAAGCTAGGACTTTCTTGTTCCACCTTTTTCTTTCTTAATCTTGTACTCATGTAGCTCTCCTAAATATTGTATTATCATATGAATGGATTATTGTGCTTTTATCAATGTCCCTTATTTCTGTGAGATAAATAGGCCGAAACTGA
>NC_091570.1:12440075-12470075 GCF_042767895.1 Penaeus vannamei
TATAAAGTATGCAATCATAACAGAGATCCGAATACAATAGAATAGTTTAAATGTCCACATTTTCGGCTTGTCAAATACTAAGATCCCCATTACTGGAAGCAAAGCCATCACATATAAATAACTGATCTAAGGCATCCCACTACTAAGAAATTATTTCATAAGTCTATTCAAGTACATTCTATGTTATTAAATCCACAATTAAGAAAATCTTTCTCGCCACTCTCCAATCATAACGTTGACATTTGTTGATCAGCTTACAACAGTGAAAGATTATCAAATTCAGCCCATTTTTATGTCATCTAGTCTACGAAACATGTACATTATAATAAACATGAGACATTCATTTACAATATTACCGTGATAAGTTGTCGTCCATTGCGTAATGAAAGGTTATAATTGAATTTTTAATATGTTACTCCTTTCGTCTTTCAACTGAGGTACCAAATGAATCGAGGTGTCAATGAAGCAGCTGTATATTGAATTATTTGTGTATTATTTTACTTAAAGGGAATTATCAAAATCTGAATGTATATTTATATTCAAATCTTCATTGGAAGATATTAGGACAAAGTTTTTTTTTAATATTGAAATTCAAGAACTTAAATATTGTAGATTTTAGCTTGATTATTCACCGCAAAAATAGCGGGATATTTGAATATACATGCGCCTGTATGTAATATCTCTTTAGGATCTTTTTCAGTCTTCTGGAAATTCATTATCAAATGTAACATATCTGAAGAGTACTGCTAATTCATAATCCAGGCTAAAGGTAAAAGTATGCTGCAATCTCTGTCTCTGTCTCTGTCTGTCTGTCTGTCTGTCTGTCTGTCTGTCTGTCTGTCTGTCTGTCTGTCTGTCTGTCTGTCTGTCTGTCTGTCTGTCTGTCTGTCTGTCTGTCTCTCTCTCTCTCTCTCTCTCTCTCTCTCTCTCTCTCTCTCTCTCTCTCTCTCTCTCTCTCTCTATCTATCTATCTATCTATCTATCTCTATCTCTATCTCTTTCTTTCTCCCTGTCCCCCCCTCTCTCTCTCATACAAAATAAACTACATTAAGATTAATAGTTCAGGTTTGACAAAACTGCAACACCATTTTTTCCATTTTAGGTATAATATTGAAACGGATATAATTTTTGTCTGCTGTATTGTTCCTGAAACACAACATAAAAGTAATGAGTTGAAATTTCAGTCGAGTAATAATAAATTGCAAAAGGTAGATTGAATACATGGAAACAGGCTGTTGATTGGAATATAACATATGATAGATAAATCCAAATATATCATCATATATAATCGAATAAACTGTTTGCTTTTGGGTCTTCAAGAAAACAGCCCGATAATTTTCATGAATATATATTATATGATATTGTTCCATAACGCACAGCATATGCGAAAAAATCTTATTTGTGAAAGAGATGTCTTTCGTGACGTCATGACATATCCAAGAACGGACAGCGAACAGCTGATTTTTGGACTCAGAACATGTTGCATCATTCGAGATACAGTCATACGTGTTTCAGTATCCAGTTGTACTTTATGAAATGGTGTTCTTCAGTAGAATCTTAAGGTCAGCAACCACCATCGAAACATCAAAGCAGCTGTATAAGCATCTCCTTAAGGAATGTAAAAAGCTTCCAGATGAAGCACAAGGTTATTACCGGCATTTCATACGACAGGTATATAATTGAACTTTACGGGGGTAAACTGCATCACTTTTAGAAAGAAGATACAGAATACACTCGCCAGAGATTGAAGATCCCAACTACACGTCGGCAAACTAAATTGCCGTGACTAGGGCACTGCCGAGGCGAGAGTTGATGTGGGGCTCATCCCCCCATCACCCCCACCCCGCTGGAAACGTCTTCACCTTGTGCACAGCAAGATAGAGCTGAAACTCGGGAGGGTAATTTGCAATCTGTCCAACACTGTCCTGCCGTGAATACATGGAGTATTCTTTGTTATCTTGGGTGAGGGTTGGCAGCATTATCCCCAGTGGGGTGGTTGCAACAGTATAGGGATGTATTTTCTTCACTATTTTAATATGTTATTGTTAGTTTACTCTGCAATTTCTTTGGTACCTTTCATGCCCACCCTTGCTATCGGGGCTAAGAATGCGGTGGGTTTGTGGGGGTTACACGGCATAATTCCTACATATATGTGTACTAGAGGGTGAAAAATTCCATTGATACCAAAATTGTCACAGTCAGTTATACAATGTATTGTAAAAGATTTGTGGCATTACCATTCATGTCTGCAGATTATTTTGTACCAACAGATTTGTGTTCTCTACAAGAATATCATCTTCAATTTGCCTTTGCTTACTGCAATCATACTGTAAAGATTAACCCATAATATTACTAAATACTGCTGCATTGTTGTTATTTCAAGGAAACACCAACATTAACTAGTCAAGGAATAATTAACATTTTGCCACTTCTACCTACATATTTTTATCCATTCAATGCCCATTGCTGTTGTGGTGAGGCTAAGGAGACAAGGATTGAGGCCAAATGCAGGGAATCACCCCTACCCCGGGCTTCAGCCAGTGACTCAACTGATTTTACACATTCTTTTCTTCTTACTTTTTCTTTTTCCTTCTCTTCTTCAACCCCATCTTCTATCCACTTCCTAAGGTGTGAGAGCTGTGTTGAAAGGATGAAAGGCTGACTTTGTGCCAGTCATGAACAGCCAAGGGGTGCCATGGGCCCGGAATACATTGTTTAGGCCTTACCCCTCAAGAGGATCATATTGTTGCAGAGAAAGAAAAGTTACTGTTGTTGGTTTAAGAAATAATATGCAGACATGAACAATAATGCCATGGAAATTGCTGCTTACAGTCAAAGTCCACTTGATGCTCCCGAGCTTCATCTCTATCTTGCCATGCATACCAAGGTGAAGAAAATGTTTGTCTGGGGGTGTTCTGGGGCAGAGCCCCATCAACCCTCACTTCAGGTGGGCATGCCAGTCGCAGCCATTTAGATTGTTGATTAAATTTTGTGACATAGAATTGGTGACTTAATCTCTGACAAGTGTGTTTGTATTGAAAAAAAATCACTCTTGCCCCTTTATCAACTAGCCCACTCATTTTAATTCACCTGGTGCCTAGACCTCAAGCTCTCCCTTGACCACAACTCCTGAACACTACTAACCCTTCCTCAGTTACTAATGTTTGCAGTAGTACTACACTTAACAACACCCCTCTCCCACAAGGCCCTGTCCTTCTACTACCTCCTCCTGTATAAATCTTTTGAATATTCAATTTAGCCCAGCCAAGTGAGATTGTTTTTTTGTGATCCACTCTACTCTAACAACTACTCTCCTCTTCCAGTAATGCCTCTAAAAACAAGTAAGCAAAAGTAGCCACTATCACCTTGTTACCGATACATCTGAATCCCAAAGCTGACTGATTTCACTGGCAAACCCATTCATGCCCAGCCTCATCCTTCCCACAGTACTTGTACCAGAATTATCTCCATCTCCCTAGCAGACTGCATTGTCTATGACAAGAATTTGTCAAACTAGGGAATTATGATCAAAGATAACATGACTACTTTTCACTGTCAATTTTTCATTAACCCACCAGCATGGGTATATTTTGAAGCCAAAAATAATAGTTTCCAGGCAGTTACAAAATTGGCGTGCAGGGCTGGCCCGGAATCTACCTTGTGTCAGCCATGGTCCACAATGTATTAGGAGCGCAAGGTCTGATCCAACGTCACTCTGGTGGGATGCCAGGCAATGTTTATTTTTCTGGGTGTCTCATATATGGGACACCTGTCGTAAATGGGTTAACTCAGTGCCAACAGGTGCTTTGCACCCTATATTGGACCACATGTGGAGTCCCACGGCAATCAGCCAGTCAAATGATAAACTAGAAGGACGGAAAAGGTAATTTCCAAACTGCCTAAAACTTTGGTCCAAGAACATATGATTTTTCAATGAACAAGAATAAAAAATGACTTTTAAGGGTACTTTTGAGGGGCTATAACTCACTCGTCTTTAGATATCAGATAATTAGCAGATATATGTATTCTATGCAGTCAAAGGGTTGATAAGTATTATACAGTTCTGTGAGACTTATTAATTGATGATTTTACTTTATGCCTGATGTTTTCCTTGTTTGGCGGTAATTTTAGTTTTATTACTAATTATTAGATGTGCACACAATGAAATTGATCAAATAATTTTCACTGCTCCTTAGGTAGAAGTCCTAAGGAGTGAAAAATATCTTCTACAGTTATGTGGTTCCCTAATGAAATTAAATAACATGATATGTTAGAATCTTTGTTTAGCATTGCTTTTTTGTACCTGACAGATAAATTGAAAATGGGTCACATACTGTCAGCTATTTAAGAAATGAAACAAATATTAACAAAATGGGAGAACTACAATCCATTTAATGGATTGTAGTCTAGATGCACAAGAGTGCATCTAGAGCTTAAGCTGGTATATTTGCAAGGTGGTAGGTGATTGGCTATTGCTGACATAATTTTAGTGAATTCTAGAATCCTAATTTATTGATTTCTTAGCACATTATTTATTTGCTTCCTACAGTAAAGTTCTGGTAAAGGAAATGACATGAAGTTGTTTCTACTTGTAATGGTTATACTGATTGTTTCAAACCACATCAGTTATGGCATATGGCTAAAATTTTATTACATATAAGAAAACCAAGGTACAATGTTTGTTTTTCAATAAAGGAATGGCACAATTTATTGCAAAACCTATCAAATTTCAGCATTCAGTAATGACAGGTTTATACTAGAAACTTACTCACTCCTAATATTCTATGTAGTTTAGTGGATATGTAACTTGTGTAGTGTAATTTGAATTATTTTTTTGTAAATGTTTAGAAGACCCATGCACCTCCACCACTCATGACAGTCAAAATAGCTTCATATACGGTTTAAAATGTATTGCACTTTATTTTGTTTATCATATTCCATACATCTGCAAAAGAAAGTGCAATCCTCTTTGCATTAAATTTTGTTTGAAATTATTTAAATGATGCTTTGAAATATAATTCATAAAATGTATTTTCCTCTAGGGTTTCACACAGCACTCAGATGAAATTGATCCTGAACGAATAAGTCAGATAATCGAGAGAGCAGTAGAAGATGGCAAGTGGATTGTGGAAAAGGTATGAGTGAGTAACTATGTAACAGTTAGCTCTATTTGTTGTAACAAACTGAACTTGACCAGCAGATTATTTCTGCAGTTTGCTAGTTTTTAGTATTTTGACACAATTGTGTTTTTTGTATATTTTTATTTATATCATTTAGAGAAAGTAAAGGCTTGTGAATATTAATGCCATATGGAATAAGTAAAAGAGTGTATGTTTGAGAAGCCTTAAATAAAATATAAATTTAGAATTATGCCTGAGTGACACTTGTGAAGTTAAAATGAACCCTATGTTTAAAGTTTAATATGGCACTATTACATAAAATAATGTTATCTATTTGCAGTACTCAAAAATAAAAAAGTAGGCAGTCTGACGATACTGTTAAGCAGGTATCAAAGGAAGAACTATCATCAAGTAGGTAAGCCTTGGTTATGGTATATTGAAATAAAATTATATGCTTTGAAAATCAGAAAATAACTATACGTTTACTTAGTTATAGTCAATGTAGGCAAGTATTTTTTCCAACAAATGTTTTCTCTTATAACAGAGCACAATGGACAAGATAGTACATAGTTTACCAGTTGAAGCCAACGCCAACCAGTTTTGGGGAGCAGCCCGTATTTACACTGAGAAACCACACATTGTAAATCGTAGACTTTGTGGGGTAGCAAATTTATGGATTGGTGTGTGCCATGATGAATATTGCCGCAGTTCTCTCATTTCACATATGAGCAATGTCATGAAGGTCAGGCAGGGAGCCCATATCAATTCTTACAATTGTGACATTGAAGAAAAGCAAGTAGATAATAACTCAGAATCTGAAGACAGTGAAGAACAAGTACAAACATTAAAAAAGATATTAATACAGGAAGGATTTACATCAACTTCAGATAATTTAGTAGAAAGTGAGGAAGAAATAAGTGGTGCTGGAGAGGACAAAGGCAAGGAACACCTGTCAAATGTTTCAGAAGCTACTGTAGGAGGCAAAAGCATTCCTTGGCAGAAGCTTGCTGAAGTGAAGGACCTGAAGGTGGCCATAATTCGGAAGGTTCTTCCAAGACAACTCAAGAGATATTCTTCTCTTCTTGAAGTTGTAGTTATAGGTATGAATACTGTAGGAAGAGTGCAAATACACAGTTATTCCTGTGTTTATACAGGCATAGATAGTATTTATATGTGAATATTGTCAATAGGCTGCTATGCATATTTAAAAGAGTTGACTTTTTTTCCTAAAGAAAAAAAAGCAGCTCAAGCAGAAATCCTAAGCTTCTATTTCTGCTATAAACTTGTTGTAATATCCTGATTCAGCCATAAAGACCAGGTCTATGATGAGTTTTTCATACAATTCTTTCAGATGGCAGGATGCTCCAAGTTAGTTTCTTCCCGGAAAAAACAGGAAGCACACAGAGCATTAGCCCTAGGATTCACTATTCCTTCCGCTTTACAAACCATGACATCTCATTAACAGCTATTATAGGTAAAGATACTTTAAATTTGTTGGTAATGCTGTAATGTAAAATAATTATACATGTAATCAGTTTCCTTTCTGTTGAAAAGAATTATAATTCCTTATCAGAAACTGTATCTAGTGCAGTAGTAATCTGAGATATGTACTGTGTGTTTTGTTATCCAAAGGAAATTTTTACATCCAAAACTAGGTAGCAGAATGATAAAAATTAATTGTCTGCTTGTCTCAGAAACTTGTTCATGCTTGAAGAGCATGTATACATTCTGTGCTTGCAGTGATTTTAGTTTATAAATTTTGTTTACACATACATAAGCTTTCGAAATATAATTATTATCCCTGCCTGGTTCACCAATTAACCCCATTCCTTGGAATTTTGGAAAGAAAAGTATTTACTTTAAGCATTATCATTATCACTAGTTTGTATTAATAGGAATGGTAATAAATGATAATAATAGTAAAAATAAAACCTTATCTCCCTACAGCATAAGTAATGGGGTTAATATGTGTAGTCAGTAGGAGTAGGAATTGAATTTTTGGTAACTAAGCAGTTTTTAGACAAAACTATTAACAAAACTACAATGACAGAATAAATGAGTCAACTGATACTTTATACATTATATATATTTGCATATTTATGCTGTGCTTTAGTACAATATCTTTGTGTTTGGAGAGCTCATCAAGTTTTAATCCCTTTAAGGATTTCTTAATCATTTTGTTTATTTGTGATTAGGTACTGAAGAGGAGATCAAGGATAATGACCCAAATGTCACATGGCTGAAGCAAAATGTTCTCCCAAAACTAGTGAAATGGGCTTCTGAGGTAGAGGAAGATGGAAATGTGGAAGACAGAGGATCCCTTAAGCTCGTAGATGTACAAGAATATAACAGTTTATATCAGAAACTCAAGATTAAATATGGGCAACCACTTGTTGAGGCAAGTTTTCATAAATTTTAATAAGTTTTTTTCTTAAAAGTACTGATGATGCTGATTGAATTTTATTCAGTAGTTATATATTATCTAAATCTTAATGTCAAAAAGTGTCCTAAAAGTTTATGAACATATAATGCTTATCACAACATACCTAAGTGAAGTAAGAAGCTAGTTATACCAAAATAAAGACATGAGCATATTTTCACATTGTTATGTTCTTAAAAAAATAATAATACAGAAAATGGAGAAAATTATATAAATGTTTGAAGTTTTAGTCTCTTTATGGTCTGTATGACTTATAATAGAGATGTATTTCCAGATGTGGCCAGAAGTAACAGACCCAACAAAGTTTGTATTTGAAGACGTTGCTATAGCCACATACTTGATTCTCCTTTGGCAACAAGAGAGAGAGAAAAAGGGACAAACAGAATATCAGACATTTGCTGATCTTGGGTGTGGGAATGGACTACTTGTTTACATTTTAACAATGGAAGGTTATAAAGGCATTGGAATAGACCTCAAGAAACGGAACATATGGGATATGTTTCCAGAGAATGTAAACTTGAAGGTAAGATTAAATTTTTATTCAGTGGTCTACCTTACTACAGCAGTTACAGTGCAGATGATTTTGTAAAATGCATAGCAAATGGTGATATTGGTAGTTTCATTACAAAGTTATGATGAAGTGGATGACAACTGTTTTTTATACATGTAATGAAATTATGATTGATAATTTAATTCATACAATGCATTGTATGAATGTTAAATATATGCATGATTTAAAGTAGAATACAGTAGTAAGACAGATACCAAATTCATTGTAATGCTAACCATAGTTGTAGCCTAGAACTTTACTTTTGGTTAAGTATTTTCTTCATCTATCATTTCTTTGATCATATTTTTTTGCAGTATGCTTTGAAAAGAAAGGAAAAGGATAAAAGATCTTCAAGTGTATTCATAATCTTTACATATTTTTGTAAAAAATCCTTTATATGATATATATTTACTGTTTAGCAATAGTAAGTATAGAAATATAATGAAGAAATTGGTTTTATTCCAGGAAGGAGTTGTTGAGCCATCAGATAAAAATTTGTTTCCAGAATTTGATTGGCTCATTGGCAACCACTCAGATGAACTAACCCCATGGCTACCTGTCATTGCTGCCAAGTCAAAATTTACAACTCGCTTCTTTGTTATTCCATGTTGTGCCCACGATTTTGATTGTAAATATAGAAGGAAAACAGCTAGCAAGAGCCAGTACTCAGAATATTTGGATTATGTAAAGGAAGTAGGAGATATATGTGGTTTTGAAATGTGGCAAGACAAGTTGAGAATTCCATCAACAAAGAGAATATGTCTTATTGGTCAAGAGAGAACCTATGTAGAAAGTGAGATGCCTAGGATTTTTAAGGCAGTAGAGGAATTTATCAGAATTAGAAATGAAGCTAATGCTAATAGTTTAGTAAATCAGGCTTCAAATGGAAAGCATGAGACTAGCTTGCAAAATAATGCAAGGGAAACTCTGGATTCTGAACTTTGGTCAAACAATTTCAAAGCAAGAGAAGCCATCCAGCCAGTGCGTAATTGTACAAAACTGGACCAAACTGTGAAAGAAGATCTCATATCAACAGTTGTAGGAATACTCATGGAAAAAAAACATTTAGTTGAGGTAAGTGAGATGAGATCTCATTTTGTTGTTTTTATGAGTCTTATAACAGTTTTAAGGATGTTTCCCAGAAATGTCCTTTTTTTTTTTTTTTTTTTTTTTTTTTTTTTTTTTTTTAATACTAAATCACAGAATATCAGTTTATTATTTAAAAAAAATAATAATACACTTACTTTTTCTTTCTTTAGGTTCCTTCAACAGAAAACAGCATACTGAAATGGGATAGAGGAGGCAGCATTGTCTTAGGCGATTTAGCAAAAAGAATGTCTCCCAGACAGTTATCGGCATTGAAAAATGAGTGTGGAGGTCTACAAACTTTTCTGAGGAATCATAAGCATATATTTTCCACTTTGAAGGGAGAAGTCAGTTTGCAGGTAAATACAAAGGTTGAGAATCTTCAATTTTACCCAGTGTGCTGGATAATCACACACTGCCTGCTGTTTTCTTTTGTGCATTTTGTTTGAGCATAGATGGCTCCACAAGTGCTCAGTCACTTATAGTAAGCTCATGTGTCCTCAATTTAATTGTTGTTGTTTTTTCTTTAATATTTTTAACTTGAATGTTAATATTGTTGCTGACATTGTGATTACTTTAATGTTCTTAGCAATAATTATAATAAAAAAAATCAAAACATAAATAGAAAGCTTAGGCAGGTGAGCTAAGACTAGTGACTCCTTGGAGATATGCACCAGTAGAGCTATCTGTGTGTAAAGATATTCAGTAAGTAAAAAGACAGTGTATATGGCATGTATTCTTGCAGCCCCAGCAACAGTGGGTTAACAGATGGTCTTTATATTGCAACAGAAAAAAGGAATAATGAAACATTATTGTTTGGAAGAAGTTTTTTCTTCGGTGAAAAATATAAATCTTTCAGGAAAACCAAATACATTAATTTAATTTTTTATGACTTTCAGGTTCCTTCACCAACATTGATGGGAAAAGTACCAAAGAATCGAGTAAAAACTAAACAGTGCTGGTTTCACAGTAATCATGCTCAGGGCTGCCCCCTACCATCAACATTGTGTGTTTATGCTCATGGTCAGGATGATCTTCAGAACAACCAAGGCCCTTAATCTTCTCTTAATGTCATGAACTGTTAGCATAAACATCACAATATCATCATCTGGTACTTTTTATAAATTATAGCTTGTGACTGGTAATTTGATGGAGAAATATTTTTCACTTTTGTTATTAAATGAAAGCCTTTAACATGTGGAAACTATTTCACTGTTTTCTATATCTAGTAGACATGTATATACTGTTTTTAAATACAAATAAACTCAATTGTACTTTTGATTTACCTTCAAGATATTCCTAATATATATAAATATTTGACTATGGAAAACAAAAGGTTATGGTATTATTATATCACAGTATTCTCCCTTAGATACCAAGCCCTTACCTTGAATGGGGACCTTGAGGAGTGGATCATTTCTCTTCCTCATATATTCCAAGCTTACCATGGACAATAATGATTTTGTAACATCATTAGGGGCAATGAGGCTTGCCCCTTTATCAACAAGCCCCACTGACTTATCCTTTCTGGTTTGTTGACCTCTGGCTCTCCTTAGATCACAACTCTGGTCATTACCTAACTTTCAGAAAACATTCCTTCTTCTCTCTCAAAATCCTCCTCTCCATATCCTCATTCTCCACAGCCTAAATTTTCAAACCTCTCCTGCCATATTAACCTTCATCCTTACTGCACATCTTCCCGCAGTATTACCTCATTCATCACCACTCCCTCTTCCTCCCTTCTTCGCACTTCAGCTATTTCCTCCTCTACAAATCTTTTGAGCTCTCTTTTTATCCCAGCCAAGTGGGATCAATATTTTATGATTCCCCCTACAGCCCCTTACTCTGACAGTACCCTTCTCTTCCAGCAATGTCTCCAAAAAGAAGTAGGCAGTTTCCACAGCCGCTCCGATTGTTCACGCCCTGTCACAGTTACATCATAGTCCCAATTGTATGCATTATCTACTCTGACTGACCTCACTAGCAAATCTATTCCTACCCAGCCTTATTCCTCCCTTATTACTTGTACTGTAACTGTTTCAATCTCCCTGACTGATTGTCCTGTCTACAAGAATAATTGGTCAGAATGTGAAAATGACCTGATTTCCTGCCTTGTTGACTAGGATACAGTATCAGTACAGTGCTACACTGGAAATATTTGGGAGTTTATGACAGGCAAGTGAAAATAATTTCTTGAATTTTTGACTTCATGACTTGAAATTTCAGGCTTTAGCAGGTCAGCAAACAGGTTAGCAGTGTCAAATACTCACCTCATTTTTGAGAACTAAAGTTACGTAACTGAAGTTTCAATTTCACATTAGAATCTCATATGTTGAAGATGTAAAATCCATATAAAAATAACATTTCTTGTTAAGTAGCATTATTAGTTTCATTTTTACTTTTTCTGTATAAGTCAAAATAAACTTTATGATATTCATACTACACTTCCACTTTTCTGTGGCAGACATGTAAAACAACTAGCAGCAATTCCTATTTAATCCGTTGGATCCAGGTGCCTCATGGCTCACAGGTGGACCGAAATCTGGGAATTAGGCTTACTTGAGTGACGACACTCCCAGGTGTGTGGCTTGTATTCCCAACCCAAATGAAACACTCATGCTGTATCAAGACCTTTCAACACTAGCATCTCTCTTTAGTGTTTTTTTGACATTTTCCAAGGTTTACAATTTTCCATTGATATACTGTATCAAGATATCTATAGACTTTTTTTCCTTGTCGTATTTATGTTATTTTAAAAATATTTTTGTATCATTCAATTTTCTTGTAACACACGTATGGTGCTGGTTATGTTGGACAGGAGTAGGATCCTGAGCAAGGAAATATTGTCCTTCCTAGAGAAGGTGGAAAAAATGCAATAGCCCCTTCCTAAAAGCCCATAGCGTCTCACTTCCTCCAACAACTTTCTGCACTCATGAGCAGTCATTTCTGTCACTCTGGCCCTCAGCCAAAGTTTTGCATGACAGCATATTCCTGTCACCCTTAAGCAAAAATTTTTCCATGGCATGACAGTTAATCACCTTTATCCAATAGGTTAATGGATTCTTTAAAAAAATACCAGTCATTACCATTAAGAAAGAAATTTAAGATATTGTAATTTTCAAATGATTTATTTTTGTCTTGAAAATTATGTTACCTTTCCATAGACAAAGCCTTGAAAACTTTTCATTAATAGTGAATAGTAGAACATTAGAAATGTTCTAGTAAAAACAAGGCATTTACTGGATTATATTAATTAAAGTGCATTTTTTATGACATTTTATTTATGAGTACCTAAACTCTACTTAATGACATACAACTTAATCATTACTTCTTAATCAGACATAATCATTCCATATTCTCTTCCTCTGGATGAGCCTCCTGATATCTTTTAACTTCATCCTGTGGGTAAAAAAATAAAGCTGTAATTCATAATTCTAGTTACTATGTGGAAGCATAGGTTCTTCAAAGTGTGCTTCCCCCTGAATAATACACTATTTACTGTTTTTGGCAATATGTGATTTACATTTATTATCCTTTTTTTGTTATTTATGGATTTTATATTCTCAGATATCCTGCTCAGTCAGAAAAAGTATTTCTATCTAAAATTCCCTAAAGAAGACAAGGTTTTTGTCAGAATTATTAAAATTTGAATCCTTAAGCTTTCGTTACTTGCATTCCCACACAGCTGTTCCTACTTATTTTTATAAAGGGGGTGTAGGCCAGTAATTTCCCAGCAGCGAGAGCACTGAGGTGCAGGTCCTTGAAGATTTGAACATTTAGGGTACAGTCCTGTTAATATTCATTGGTGGGTGCACATTTTCTAATAAAATTGGTAATAAGGAAGGATATTGCCAGCTGGAAGAACTGGTGTGGTGGCCCACCCATTTTTACTTACCTTAATCATTTGTCTAATAAATTCATTCTGTTCCTTCAGCTCCTTTAGTGCTTGTCGAAGTACTTGGACTGCTGGAACTTTATTTGTTTGTATACGAACATGTATTTTGCGTTCCATTGGATGAGGCACTGTATATCCACAGAATGAGACAGCTGGGCTGTAAAGTAATGGTGTACATAAGAGAATGCTTATTAGATAATATGGTATGGTATTATCAGTTATCAAAAACAAATAAAAGTACTTTACTTTATATACATAAAAACATCATACTGTATTATGAAAGACAATAATTTATTCTTACTTTTGTACAATTATGTGTTTCAATGCATTTCCTAGTGTGTGGTCTTCTTCATTGATTACAAAAGTACGGCAATATTCATCTTGCCCTGGCCCCACCAGCTGTAAAGTAAATATACAAATATGTACATAACTGTCACTAAACTGAGAGAAAATCTTCAATTTTCAAATAATGGTAAAATGGAAGAGAACATTTTTTTATGACTTGTAGGAGACACTAAAACTAAGAATGAAGAAAGGATATTTATTAGAATATCAAGTGATAATATTAGTAGAGAATATCGAAATACTATGTTTTTTCATTACTTTTCAGGGAAATTCTCATTCATATGTGCATCTAATAATCCATAAAAATTAGTATCACTGGACTCATGGGGTCTAATGTGCATTTATCATGGTTTTAGCTGGCACTAAACAACAAAAATGACAAGGCTAGTTGATGTAGTTATTACTATATTCTTCCCATTGTTAGGGAGCTTGGTTCTCCACCCCGTCCAGAATGCAAAATCTTGTTACTGTGAATTGTTTTGGGAGGTTTTACATGTTTTAATTGAGTGTATCTATAAGTCACACTGATTATCTTTTAAATATTTTTGGCTTGATGTCAATAGAAGTTCAATGATAAAAAATTCAATGGGTTTTAAGATGCAGACATGATCTAAAAAATTATGGATAATATATACAATATGGATGTTTGAGCAAACTAAAGATGATATTTTTTTAAAGTCAACACACTGCAGTTGTTAATGTAAGAAATAATCTGGAGACATGAATAGTATAACCACAATAAAATGAAAATTATCATGGAAAGCACTGCTAACAGCCACTCCGTGCTCCCGAGTTTCTGCTCTATCCTGCTGTACATGCCAAGGTAAATACAATATTTGTCAGGGGATATTGAGTGGCAGAGCCCCCAATCAGTCATCCCTTCGGCCACGACCAATCATGGCAATATTGATTATCTATTAAATTTTGTAATATAGAGTTGAAGACTTAGGCTCTGACAAGCTACACCAATCATTTCTAAGCTGAACTGTATATTTAAGTTTTGAAGCAAATAATTTGATTACATACCCATTCCAATTTATTTTTCGAGTCACCTTCATTAGCATTTGGCACTCGAAATCCATCAGGACCGACGGGCATGGTGTCAGACTATGCTAGGGTCGGTTGAATAGTAAAATGTGCTAGCTTCTGCAACTGCTGTGTTTTGCTGTTAATGTTTACATCTGAGAAGACGTAGAGGATTCGTTTAATCGAGATTTTAGTTATGTATCACTCTGTGATTACATCTACAAAATATCTTGAAAATAACAGTGCATCGCAATAATTTTAAAATATTTAATCGGTTTGCATAAACGTTAATAGATCATTCTAACTTTTACTGCAAGAAGCTTTATTATGTGACCGGGAAGTAAAGTAAAATAACATGTGGGTTTGTTTGCATGTCGTACGGGATAGTAATGTTATCGTACTCCATTGCAATGCGTATCTAAATAGATAACAATTATGGACTTTTAAGATATACTTAAAAACATAATCTCTTGTTCTAGGTTTTAACCATTTTCTATACAGAATTGTTGTAATCATTTTTATTTGTAAATGACATCCTCTCTCCCCCCCCTCCCCCCCCTCTCTCTCTCTGTCTCTCTCTCTCTCTCTCTCTCTCTCTCTCTCTCTCTCTCTCTTTCTCTTTCTCTTTCTTTCTCTTTTTCTCTTTCTCTTTCTCTTTCTCTTTCTTTCTCTTTCTCTCTCTCTCTCTCTCTCTCTCTCTCTCTCTCTCTCTCTCTCTCTCCCTCTCTCTCTCTCTCTCTCTCTCTCTCTCTCTCTCTCTCTCTCTCTCTCTCTCTCTCTCTCTCTCCCCACACACACACACCTTCTCTCATCTTCTACTTTCTCCTTCACTCTCTTGCACTCTGATTCTCGCACTCCCTTGCTCTCTGACTCACTCACTCTCTCTATCTATCTATCTATCTATCTCTCTCTCTCTCTCTCTCTCTCTCTCCGTTACTCCTTCTTTCTCTATTTCTCTTGTTTTCTTTCTTTTATTCACTCACTCTATCTATCTTTCTTTCTGTTATCTCTCTCTCTCTTTCTTTCACACACTCTCTCTACCTTCCTCCCTCCCACCCATATCCCCTCCCTCGCCCCCCCCTGCTCTCTTTATCTATCTCTTCCTTATTTCTCTCTCTTTCTCTTTATTTTTTCACTCCCTCTCTCACTCTCACTTTCTCTTTATTTCTCTCTTTATCTATTTGTTTCACCCCCTCCCCCCCCCCCCTCTCTCTCTCTCTCTCTCTCTCTCTCTTTCTCTCTCTCTCTCTCTCTCTCTCTCTCTCTCTCTCTCTCTTTCTTTCTCTCTCTCTCTCTCTCTCTCTCTCTCCCTCCCTCTCGATATCTCACTCTCTTACTTTCTCTCTTTCTCTTTCTTACAGTAGCACTCAAGGTGTGAAAGAAACGACTTTTTGATACTCTTATTATACGCAATAAGTGCCATGAATGCACCTGTCAGTTCTAATGGTGTATTTTTTGTTATTGGATTGTAGAAATCAAATATCCACGCATGATTTTGAAAAAGACTTTTCTGCTGCATCCATCAAGCATCCGAATTAAATATTTGCATATGAATTTGGATATTTTTAACAGTATATGTCTCTGAAGAAGGGAGAGCAACAATGAAAACTGCAAAATACCCACTATAAAACAATCAGCGGATGATATGGTTAGAAATGGCAGTTGATGAAGTAGAAAATCCAGATAATGAGGTACGTGAACATAAGGTGGTGAAGCATTAGGAAGAATATCAGGAAGGGGAAGGATCCGGGGGACACGTGCAATATAAGGGAGTCACGTGACAGGGTTCTTGCAGGTATAAGCTGATGAAATTTAAGATCTTTTTAAGACTTTTTAAGATTCATACCAATTGCTTTTTAAGACCCGAAGCCACTTCCTCATAATGTGTACGCCTACTTTACGTGTCAGTAACCAAAATTCACCCTGACGATTTTTACACCTTTCGGATAGATTGCGCACCAGATTATGATTTTTTTTTATTTTTTTTTTTTTTTGCACACGACCCATACGTAAACGGTCGCGTTGATAAGCAAAGGTCTAATGTTGACAAATTATTTCCGATATAACAGATATGTACATTTATCTGCAAATATAAATATAAGACATTTTAAGACCTGCGACAGAAAAGGCTCCGTTTATTAACTTTTTAAGGTCACAAATAAAAAAAATCATATAAAACAGGACCCTGCGTGATCATCCAAGTAGATAAAGGAGAAAAAAGAAAGAACGGTGGTGCACATGGAGTAGGAGAGGATGGGGTGTTTCGGGGGAGAGTGGGAGGAAGAGGGGTAAAGGGAACTTGAGGAGGATGGATAACGGCTAATACTTTGAATGTAGAGTGAATAGGAATTGAGGTTGGAGAGCGGATGGCGAAAGGGGGCATTTTCTTGTATCATGTTTAGGAAGTTTTGGATGTCTTCAAGTTTCTGGAGGGAGGTTCATTAGGGAGGTGTGAGAAACAATGGTTTTCTTGTGAGTAGGAGAAGAAGGGATAGACATCCAAGGAGAGGATGTGGTAGGATAAGATGGAGTGGACATTTTAGACTGCCTGGTGCGACAGGCGGAGCGATGAGGAAGGGTAGAGATTGGAGTATCTGGATTTAGACTGGAAAAAATTTGACTGGGGAAGAGAGGGACTAGAGGTACAATGGTTCGGGGTAGAGGAAAGCGATACTATAGGAGATGCAGAGACCTTAAGGTGGTAGGAAGAGAGAATCCTTTTCGGCGTGCTTCCTGTATGACCTCACGTACAGAGTGGCCTAGTTTGAATTTGAGAACTGCTACCTCACATTCAAGCTTCTAGGCAGGGCAGCTGTTATCCAGTACATTATGGGAGCCACCACAATTGGCACGCGTTCGTGATTGAGCATTGTATTTTGAACGGTCATGACAAGGTTGGACACATAGGCAGTAGGCTGTGAAGCGGCTGTATGGGGTTGGGTGAGCAAAACGCCAATTCTGATATCAATGGGGAAGGGGGTCGATATGGCCGGATAGGGCAGGAGATTCCAATGGTATAAACTTCATGGGGCAGGAGACTCCAATGGTATAAACTTCATGGGGCAGGAGACTCCAATGGTATAAACTTCATGAGGGAGTAGATCTTACGCTGTCCTCTGAGAGGAATAATGCATCACTACTGCCACTACATCATAGTCAAAAAGGCAGACGAGCAGGTCGTTTTCACAATCTGACCAGTCCTTGTAGACAAGACAATCAGCCGGGGAGACGAAAACAGTTCCGGTACAGGTATTAAGAGAGGAGTGAGGTTCGGAAGGAATAGATTTACCAGTGAGGTCAGTCAGGGTAGATAGTGCACGAGCTTGGGAATCAGACGTAACTGTGACCAAGGTCTATAGAATTTAAAGACCCTGACTGTGACAAGAGTCAACTAGAAATAGTTAACACAGGCCGGGCCACTCAAGAGACAAGGCCGGGCGAAGCTCGACCTCGCAAATCTAACTGGATTGAAATGAACTGTGACAAGGCGTGAACGATCAAAACGACTGCGAAAGGAAACTTCGCCTTTGTTTTTGGAGACATCTTTGGTAGAGAAGGGTATAGTTAGGGTCAGGGGCCGCAGTGGGAATCGCAAAAAATCCCACTTGGCTGGGCCAAGAGAATACTCAAAAGGTTTGCAGAGGTGGAAGCAGCAGGGGGGTGGAGGGAACTTGAGGAGGAGGAGGATGGATATCTGAAAATGCTTTAAAGGTAGAAAGAGTAGCAACAGGTTTGGGGGGGGGGGGCGGGTGTATGATGGAGTGGAGTGTTCCCTTGGATCATCTTTAGGAAGTTTGGGATGTCTTCAAAGGTTTCTGGAGGGGAGTTGGGGGAAGAGGATGAGAACAAAGGTTCTCTTAAGAGGAGGAGAAGAGGAGATATATATCTGAGGAGCAGAAGAGGGAGCTGTGGGAGGTGGAGTGGAACGTTTAGGTTGCCTGGTGCGACAAATAAAGTGAGGAGGAGGGGTAGGTATCGGGGAATATCTGGATTTAGATTGGAAAATGAATGTGACTGGGGGATGGGGTGAGTAGATGTAGAATGGTTTAGGGTATAGGGGAAAGATACTGGGGGAGATGCAGAAATTTGAATAAGTTGGAATATGTCGTCCTTCCTGTCTGGCCTCACGTAGAGTGAGGCCTAGTTTGAATCTGAGGACTGCTACCTCACATTGAACCTTATAGACATGACAACTCATATAATATACATTACTGGAGTCTCTACAATTGGCACATATACGAGACTGAGCAGGGTAATTTGAACGGTCCTGACCAGGTGGGACACAAAAAGGGTAGCGGGCTGTGGAGCGACAGTGCTTGGCTGGGCGGCCAAAACACCATCATTTCTCACATTGACGATGAAGTGATCGATGTAGCCGAACATAGTGGACAATTCACCAATATATACTTTATAGGGGAGGTCATGTCTATGGAAGCTAATCTTGGCAATATTGACTTATGCTTGCCGCTGGGAGGAATAGTGTAACACTGTACTACCACTGCATCATAATCAGCAAGGCAGGTAAGTAGGTCATTTTCACTCTGATCAGTCTTGTAGATAGGAAAAGCATTTGGGTGGATAGAAACCGTTCCAATACAAGTATTAAGAGAGAGGTGTGGTTCGGTAGGAGTGGGTTTGCCAGTGAGGTCAGTTAGGGTAAATGTGCACGAGCTTGGGATTCTGATGTAGCAGCAAGGTGTGAACGATCGGAGCGACTGCGAAAGGTAACCTTGCCTACATGTGTTTGGAGGCACCGTTGAGTAAGAAGGGTAGGGTATTCTCAGAATATGGGACTGTGGGAGGAATCAAGGTCTATATAAGTACTTATACTTATATAGACCTTGGGAGGAATCACAAAGAATCGATCCCACTTGGTTGGGCCAAAGAGAGTAATCAAAAGGTTTGCAGAAGGTAGAGGCAATAGAAGGACGAGGGCGAGAGGAAGATGGGGTGGTGTGGAGTGGAGTAGAACAGTGGTGGGGAGGACGATAAGATTGAAGAGTAGTAATAAGGAAAGAGGACATTGAAGATAATTGTGGAGATGGAGAGGAGAATGTTGGGAGAGAGGAAGGGGTGCTTTCTGGAGGTCTAGTAATAACCTGGGTGGGTGTTTTGGAATGGATAGAGTTGTCAGTAAGCGTCGAGGAGCGAATATTAGTATCGGTGGTTGGGGCCATGGTTAAAGGTGGGGCAGGGGTCGGAAAAGAAAAAGAAGAAAAGACCAAGCAAAATTAGTTGAGACGAGGGCTGAGGCCCAAGGTTGGGGTGATTCCATACAATGGGCCCCAATCTCCGTCTCCTATGCCCTCTCACAACAACGAGCAAGGTATTGGGAGGAAGAGTAGTAGGCAAGATGTAGACAATGAAGAAGAAAGCAGTAGATGGAGTGGAGAATGCTGGAAGGGAGGAAAGCTGAGTAGTGACCTGGATGGGTGGTTCAGAAACATCAAGGAGGGAGTATTAGCATCAGTGGTTGGAGCCGTGGTCAGAAGCGGGGGTCGGTATACCAATGGAATCAAATTTAAATAGGTTAGGTGATGAAAGGGCAAGTCTTAATGCCCCTTATAAGGATAAAACAACTTTATTATTGGCCATGGTGAGCCCGAGGTAAATGGGGAAAAGAAACAGTTTACCCCTCAGGGTCCCCTTAAGGAGTTGGGCTTGGCGATTAACCAAGGGAATACCGTGCCCATGGCTCTCAGAGGCCGTTCATGACTGACACAAAGCCACCCTTTCATCATGCCTCTCACACCTTATGGACAGCAGGCAATGATGAAGGTAAGGGGAGAAGAAAAAAACGTGCAAAATTAGTCGGGGCGAGAACTGAGGTCAAAGGTATGGACGATCCAACACACTGGGCCTCAGTCTCCGTCTTCTAAGTCTCGCAATAATTAATGGACTGGGGTCCTTGGTATGGGTGATCCACTACAATGGGCCTCAGTCTCCATTTCCTAAGCCCTGCCTCTGTGACAACAACGAATAAGGGATGGGGGGAGGGGTTATCATTAATTATCCTAGATTAGGATAGCAGTGAAAAGATTTCTTGTTTTTATTGGAGTCTTATTAATTGGCTTATTTCCATGGCAAATAACATTCCGTTCTAAAATCTATAAAGAAACGAATGGTACTGTCTTCCTAATATTGCTTTCATTACAAGTAAACAAAAGCTACCGATGTTGTTATACATAATGCCAAATAATCATTTGTATGGCTTTTAACTAAACACCTGTTTTTGGTAAATTTCCTTTCTCTTGGCATAAAATTAACTTAGAGAAAAACGAAAAAGAAATTTCCTTATCATTTGTATCTCTCAGTTCAAGATATAAATCATCAACAATGGTAATTGGCTAAATACAATGATTACCAGAAAATATCTTTTGTATGCTGGAACTTTACGTTCAGTGTTGAATCGATATGGATGGTGGAGTAATGTTGTCATTACATATAATCTGGTTGCTTAATACCTTGGAGCTTTTTCTTTAATGTTTTTTTCCCCTCTTTCTCTTGACTGAGAGTATTTTTTCTCTTAAAAGAGAAAGAAAGAATTAACAACTCATAAGGATAATGAGATCTTGTATAAGAAATAATTTTATTCCTCTTTACTAATAAGGAGAAAATATTAATTGTCTGATAATCTTAACTTGAAGCTACTCTCAGGCAGTCAGAGCTGCCATAAGTAGTTCCATCTTATTGAGAAAATTGCGGCCTTCCATACGATCATATCGAACCTCTTGCCAATTGGCTCCTAAATGCTCCCATCTTTGTTCCATCACAACAGTTGAAGGGTAAAAGTCTGGCCGTGGAGACGACGACACAAAAACAGATACACGCTGGTGAGGTCCAGAGTGGACTCCTATCACCTTATTACCTGAAGGAGAGGCTAACATCACTGTGGATGCATTACCTAAAGGTTCAATGGCTCCTGTGCCAATGTTCTGTTCAGATGATAACACAGTCCATCCAGTATACTTAGCCAAACCTTGCACAGCAGCCATATTGTGTTGAGAGATCTGGCACAAGACAAGATTTCTGAGCTCTTGAGGTTCAAAAGACATGGTCATGATCTTACCATCCCTACAAATGCATTTCAATGTCCTTTCATATATGTGGAACACTAGTTTAGTTCGGACCACAGAATCATATCCTTGTGACAAGATGTTGATCTTCACAGATGACTGGGTGGGTGAATTGAACGAATTCCAGTGGGAGACAATAAGAGGATCCTTGAATTCTGCAGCTAGCTGGTCAATAACATACATTGTTCTCAGCCTCAGGAAGTTATGTTGTACTTGTCTTATTATCTGCTCTAGCAAGGTCTTCTCCTTTGTCATTTGAGTCATCTGCAATTGGAAAATGCAATTACTATATCAAACTGAGAAAAAAAAACAATATATCATGTAAGATTTAAAAAAAGGGTGAAGGTAAAAAAACAACAGCAGCAGCAACAACAACAATTAATGTGCATTTATTGTATATACCTGGTTCCTGTCCATTCCTTCAGGTCCTGCTAACCTTCTACGTTTTGACATGCCCATTGGAGCATAAACAGGATGTGGTAGAGGATGTTGAAAACTGTTATGGTAAACACGATGAAGTAACTGATGTAGTGAATGTTCCAGATCATGTTCATGTTTGTACTTGGATGGTCCCAGCCCGGCACCAACTCCCATACCACTGGTTCCTCCTGCTATTGGACCAGTGCCTGTGTTTGTCATATTTTGTCCTTGTGCAGGGTTTGTTTTACTTTTTATATTGCTGAAACAAAATGAGCATAAAAATCAGTACCCTTATTAAATGAATATCAATTAGGTATCCAACTGTATAAATGACATTAAATTTCATTAGAAAACGAATGATAAAAATATCAATTAACAACACTGACGCACAAAATACTGACACGAAACACTTACTTTTTTCCATCTGAGTGACAAAGACCAACTAAAAGGTGGATTCCTGGGAAGATGGTTGCTGTGATCTGATTGCCAACCACAAGATGAGGTATTGATGGTGTGAGTTTGACTGCTTCTCTTGCCAACTGACTGAAGAGTTCTTTACAAAATAAGACATTCTGTGCCTTTTCCAACTTCTGTTGCCATGGGGTGTCCACAGACACAAAGTCGCTACTGCTTAACTGTGCAGAACATATGTCCTCTTCATCTGGAATGAAAAAAATAATCTAAAAATAATGATTTTAACTGTTACAGAGAATACTACCCTAATATACCCTAAGTATTGTATCATATATTAAAAAATGGATAAGAAAAATAAATAGATGTGAATTGGAATTACCAAGGAAGCTTCCATATAAAAGAAAAGTTAAGCCCTTAGTAAATTGTGTACTGTCCCTAAAACATGACTTGTGAGCTGGAAAGAAGTAACACTTTGCTAATAAACATTCACACTGGTCAGAATAGAAAATATGGACTATGGTAGATGCTGTTAAAATAATAATTATCATTACACCAAGACCCATAATTTTTTGGCAAGACAAAAAAAAAAACATTATAAACTGCATGAACTTCTTTCTATGAAAAACTTGTCTATTTTTGCTTCAATTTTTATGCATATTTCTAAACTTTATATTTCCCCATGCTTTTTACAACCTAAATAAATAACTATAAGATAAAATGAGGAACTAAAAAACTAAATTTACCTTTTTTTATGCATACAAAAATATAAGCAGAGCCCATCAGTTCAGTTGGTACATTAACTCTAAGGGAAGACTGATGGCTTCGATTGGCAACTGGAGATACAGGAGATGCTCCTCCAGGTACTACTGCTGTACTTGGACCTCCTATGTCATCAGCTTTTGATACTTCAAAAATACCAGTCTGGCAATGAAGAATAATTTAAGACAAGTCAACATTTGCATCTATATATATTAGATTTGGTGTGAGGATTGAGTCAAATACTGATATATAAAACTTGCTGATATCTGACTACTCAAGAAATCTCTGATTAAAGTTTTTAAAAACTTAATGTTATAAAAAAAAAAAAAAAATGAGTATTACATTTTGAGAGAGAGAGAGAAAAAAAGAGAAAAGTATGCAAGGTAACTTACATGTCTGAACATCGAGCCAGCTGAACGATATGAAAGGTCTCCTATTATGGTGTTGCCAACCTTTTTTAACCTCCAATTCTGGCGAAGCCTCAGGAGTTCAATGTGAAAGTCAGGTACACTTCTGTTAGGTCTCCCCATCTCTGCCTGGGATGTGCGCAACCGCTCAGCCCCACTTAGCAGGGTTGTGGCCGCAGACTGAAGGCTCTGTTTTTGGGAGATACTTCCTTATCACTCAAAGGAATGTAAAAAGTTTCACTATTTTGAGTTAAATCTATGGTGATATACATCCTTGACGTTTTACAATACTTACCTCATACTAGTACTGTGCAAAACAACAACATAAACATCAACCTACTGATGACAATTTTTGGCACTCAGGATTATCTGACTGAATGGAATATTACTTAATTTTCTCAGAAGTACTCCAAAAATGTAGATCTAAACATGGTAGGATTAAATATCTTCACTGTCAGTTATAATAATAGACAGGATAAGTAAGTTTTTAAATATTCATTTTCTTTTAAGTAATATTCCTTCAGAGTTACTTAAGTTACTGTATGTTAAAGGAAGTTCTACTGAAAAGTAATGATTACTGGTTTGATAATGTCCATGCTAGTTTGTTCACACTAAACATTTTTCCATGTGAACAAAAGGGTAGGAGAGAAGGATGTCTAAGGGATAAAACAAAAGAAAAGGAACACAACTTTTATGCTATTATGTTACTGGTACTCCACATAAGTCTAAGCCCCAGTTTAAAAGAAGCAATATCAGGCACACAAAGCCAAACTGAAAGCAAAAAAATAAATAAGTACACAATCATACATGTTGATATCAATCAATTCTACTAAATTAGCTGTGTGCTTACCTGGCTTATGTCACCACAGTGTTGATTTACCAAAGGATGATATGGGTTGTCAACTGGGGTCTGGCTTAGATGAGGATGGCATAATACTTCTCTAGGTACACTTCGTTTAGATTTCACTTGAACTCAAAAACTAACTTCAAATGGCAAATGTTACCTCTCAAGTTGCATAAAACAATATTTTCTGGGTAATAAACTCTTTAAGTCAATTCTAGCATTTTTTGCAAGGTATGATAAGAACCAATGAAACATGGACAGATACTATCTTATGACATCAAGTGCACTTTAATGTTGAACTTGAAACTTACCTGGAGAAATATAACTGGAGTGCAACTGTGCATGCTGCACCTACTGTGAATCTAGCAGTGCTTAAAATAGCCTAGTCTTTGTTATACAAATCTAAACTAACACTGGAGTCATAAGCTGGCTATTTGTAAGTAGAGTTAGCTTGACTCTTCTTTGCAAAAGAAAAAACTGATTCATTCAACCATGCTTGGGAAGTATAAACACAGTCTTTAATGTGGTAATCTTCCCAAAACTATTGTCAGTAATTGTTCTTGAACTGTTAGTATTAGCAGAGAATGAGGATTCTTATTTTTATTGATAATTTAGATGAAGACTTGCAATTGCTATAAGAATGGTTTTATCTAATGAGTATCAGTTTTCAATGCAATATGCTGTATCATACAAAGCCTGAACATTAAAATTCCATAAACAACCCTTGAAAAAAACACAAATATGGTTACACAAAAGAGCTGTTTTGTCATTCAGTAAGTGTGCCATAAGTTTACACAAATATAAAGTTTACACTGGTTTACATCATGGACAAACACATCCCTCTGAAAGACAAGGAGCTTAGGGCCCTAGCCATGAATATATCAATTTGTTATTTCTGGTCAAAAACATGAATCTGTCCATATCCATCTATATTCCTCTCTTGTCTCTTTGTCAGTGTCCTTTATTTTCCTTTTGCTTTTTTGTACATCACTCACATTCATTGCTTAGCAAGACATGAGGCCAAATCCTGCATCTCACAATATAAGAAAAAATATAAAATAAAAATGAAAGAGGCAACCCACTACTTAAGGTAAATGCTCACATATTTAAAGTCAGAGCAATTCAATTCCAATTTGTCATCTAATAGAATAAGGTGATAAGTGGCTAAAAGATCATGAAATTTCTTCCAAAGTGAAAAGAAAAGGAAACTGTCATGATTACCGAGTGTAAAATCTTAGCATATTTACTAATCCTGATGAAGAAACTTCAAACTTACCCCTATCTGAAAAAGAAAGAGGCTCTGAAGTAAATTACAATTATGACAACAGAATCTTAAATTTAATGAGACTATTTCAATATCTCACTTTATTATCAAAGTAATTGTATCTTTTGTCCAACATATTGATAAAATCTAAACATATAATTTAGTTACAATGTGTATGTAATTGGAACATCAACTATTTATTTCTTTTGTCTATGAAAATACTTGGTTTATGTTTTTGTAAGATGTTTTATCAGTGAATACACTCAACAAAAATGGCTTTGAATTTAATTGATGCTCTGCTCCATTTCCCTCTTTTCACATGCTAAAGAGTTTTCTGTTTCTTGAAGCTTTCATATTGAAAATTGAAGCAAATGGCATTTTGAAACATTCCAGAGAAACATCTATCAACACTGTTCTGAAATACACTGTGAATTCACAAATTACATTTCATGGCATTTCCATAAAAGGTAATAGTTAAAATTCATTCATTAAACATAAGACAACTGAAAAAGAGAAGGATGTACATGCTTTCTGGGCTTTAGGCTAACAAAATGCATCATTAAATTTGGTGAGTAGTTGTTGAATTAGAGCAAAGATGATGCATGGTCATTAAAGTTTTAAAAGTATTTATATGCAAGAACTTTTAATGTTTGTTTGTTGTGCTGATACAACATGTTTTCTCATGAAAAGAACTTTGCTAATTTTCAGATTTCTGTGGCTTTAATTAGATATACTGCTATCACATTCAATTATATATATATAAAAAAAAAAATTCAATACAACATGTAATTTCAAACAGCAAAAGTTCTGCAGATTACAAAATGATAACCCCAACAAGTTCCATACACAGTGAAACCTCACAATTTATAAATTTCAGAACCCTTTTACTCTTTCCTTATAACAGCCCTTTATTTCATTTTCATGTAACTCATCTTGTTACTTTCACATGGCAAGAGACAATTATGTTTGAACATTGTAGTACAACATGGCAGAATCTGTGTATTGTGACTGGTATGTATGTGGTGCTACAAAATGTATAAAAAGTATTTTTGTATGCAAAATTTACGATATTACTATTTGTTTGCAAAACTCTGAGGGAGTGTGTTCATGTTATAACAATAAAAAATAAAATTTGTGAGACTCCACATGTGAGTGAGATTTTTTATGAAATGTTATATGTAATTTAAGTTTCTCTATTTTGTTCTCCCATCCCATAGAAAAATATATTGGTCAGAGGTACCAATAAATATTATAATTTAAAAATATGTATAGGTCAAAGTCGAAAACCAAACCTATTTTATCTGATGTCTAACTAAATAAAAAGAGTTTTCATACTGTTTGTTAACAGTCTTCCAAACTCCTCTTCATAACCATATTACATTCACCTAAACTGGTTTGCTGTCTTGATTTTCCCTTTCATGATTACATAAAAGATTCCTTCGTGCATGGAAATGGGATTTGGTAAGAGCAATTCATAGTGGCTTCAAATTCAATTTAATCTTTAATGTGGTAATCTTCCCAAAACTATTGTCAGTAATTGTTCTTGAACTGTTAGTATTAGCAGAGAATGAGGATTCTTATTTTTATTGATAATTTAGATGAAGACTTGCAATTGCTATAAGAATGGTTTTATCTAATGAGTATCAGTTTTCAATGCAATATGCTGTATCATACAAAGCCTGAACATTAAAATTCCATAAACAACCCTTGAAAAAAACACAAATATGGTTACACAAAAGAGCTGTTTTGTCATTCAGTAAGTGTGCCATAAGTTTACACAAATATAAAGTTTACACTGGTTTACATCATGGACAAACACATCCCTCTGAAAGACAAGGAGCTTAGGGCCCTAGCCATGAATATATCAATTTGTTATTTCTGGTCAAAAACATGAATCTGTCCATATCCATCTATATTCCTCTCTTGTCTCTTTGTCAGTGTCCTTTATTTTCCTTTTGCTTTTTTGTACATCACTCACATTCATTGCTTAGCAAGACATGAGGCCAAATCCTGCATCTCACAATATAAGAAAAAATATAAAATAAAAATGAAAGAGGCAACCCACTACTTAAGGTAAATGCTCACATATTTAAAGTCAGAGCAATTCAATTCCAATTTGTCATCTAATAGAATAAGGTGATAAGTGGCTAAAAGATCATGAAATTTCTTCCAAAGTGAAAAGAAAAGGAAACTGTCATGATTACCGAGTGTAAAATCTTAGCATATTTACTAATCCTGATGAAGAAACTTCAAACTTACCCCTATCTGAAAAAGAAAGAGGCTCTGAAGTAAATTACAATTATGACAACAGAATCTTAAATTTAATGAGACTATTTCAATATCTCACTTTATTATCAAAGTAATTGTATCTTTTGTCCAACATATTGATAAAATCTAAACATATAATTTAGTTACAATGTGTATGTAATTGGAACATCAACTATTTATTTCTTTTGTCTATGAAAATACTTGGTTTATGTTTTTGTAAGATGTTTTATCAGTGAATACACTCAACAAAAATGGCTTTGAATTTAATTGATGCTCTGCTCCATTTCCCTCTTTTCACATGCTAAAGAGTTTTCTGTTTCTTGAAGCTTTCATATTGAAAATTGAAGCAAATGGCATTTTGAAACATTCCAGAGAAACATCTATCAACACTGTTCTGAAATACACTGTGAATTCACAAATTACATTTCATGGCATTTCCATAAAAGGTAATAGTTAAAATTCATTCATTAAACATAAGACAACTGAAAAAGAGAAGGATGTACATGCTTTCTGGGCTTTAGGCTAACAAAATGCATCATTAAATTTGGTGAGTAGTTGTTGAATTAGAGCAAAGATGATGCATGGTCATTAAAGTTTTAAAAGTATTTATATGCAAGAACTTTTAATGTTTGTTTGTTGTGCTGATACAACATGTTTTCTCATGAAAAGAACTTTGCTAATTTTCAGATTTCTGTGGCTTTAATTAGATATACTGCTATCACATTCAATTATATATATATAAAAAAAAAAATTCAATACAACATGTAATTTCAAACAGCAAAAGTTCTGCAGATTACAAAATGATAACCCCAACAAGTTCCATACACAGTGAAACCTCACAATTTATAAATTTCAGAACCCTTTTACTCTTTCCTTATAACAGCCCTTTATTTCATTTTCATGTAACTCATCTTGTTACTTTCACATGGCAAGAGACAATTATGTTTGAACATTGTAGTACAACATGGCAGAATCTGTGTATTGTGACTGGTATGTATGTGGTGCTACAAAATGTATAAAAAGTATTTTTGTATGCAAAATTTACGATATTACTATTTGTTTGCAAAACTCTGAGGGAGTGTGTTCATGTTATAACAATAAAAAATAAAATTTGTGAGACTCCACATGTGAGTGAGATTTTTTATGAAATGTTATATGTAATTTAAGTTTCTCTATTTTGTTCTCCCATCCCATAGAAAAATATATTGGTCAGAGGTACCAATAAATATTATAATTTAAAAATATGTATAGGTCAAAGTCGAAAACCAAACCTATTTTATCTGATGTCTAACTAAATAAAAAGAGTTTTCATACTGTTTGTTAACAGTCTTCCAAACTCCTCTTCATAACCATATTACATTCACCTAAACTGGTTTGCTGTCTTGATTTTCCCTTTCATGATTACATAAAAGATTCCTTCGTGCATGGAAATGGGATTTGGTAAGAGCAATTCATAGTCGCTTCAAATACCTGTTCTTGTTCTTAGGGAGTTTTTAATTTTAATTCACATCCCAATAGAATTCACAAGAAAGATTACATATCAAAACAGTTATGAATTTAAGCACATGTGAGCACACACACACACACACATCCATAAATGTCTGACATTCAACATTGTTTTTTGTTTTGTCTTTTATGTCAAAATGTCAAAATACATGTTTCATATATGTCATTTTTAAGGAGTGTTTCTGGTAGTGTACATGTCCCTTTTTCTGGTACATACATGTCACCATTGTTTGAAAACATTCATGAGGCAGTGAATGCTGTCCTCAGGCCAAAATGTTTTCTTTTTTTGTTTGTGCATTTGCCATATATATATTTATATATATATATATAAATATATATATATATATATATATATACATAATATATATATATATATATATACATAATATAATATATATATATATATATATATATATATATATATATATAAATATATATATATATAAATATATATATATATATATATATATATATATATATATATATATATATATATAAATATAAATATATATATATATATTTATATATATATATATAAATATATATATATATATATATATATACATAATATATATATATA
>NC_091570.1:12480075-12485075 GCF_042767895.1 Penaeus vannamei
TGATATGGTAGAAAACTTCAATAGATTAAATAAAAACCATATTTACCATGAACTCATATTTACCAAGAAATCACAAAAATATCTGCTGCATATCACTACTCAGAGACTAAATCCACAACATCTTAACACAGAGTTTTTAATGTTTAATGACACATTTTTGTTAAGTTCCTTTTCTATAAGTTTGTATGAAGTAGTTATGAATGATATACAGAGAATCAGTGATGATATTGTCCAATGCAGGTGACTATGTCCCCAGCGACTCCTGCAATGGAAGACAAAGAATCGTCTATGTAGTGACAGATTCTGTGTCTATTATTCATATTTTATCCCATAATTTCCCTTGTATCTTTCATGCCCTCCCTTGCTATAGGGGCCAAGAATGTGGGGGTTTGGGGGAGTTCCGCAGCATAATTCCTACATATATGTGTACTAAAGGGCAAAAGGAATCCATCGATGTCAAGATTGTCATAGTCGGTTATGCGAAGGTCAATTGTAAAATTATTGGGTCTACAACACTGTGGGTGGTAGACGTATTTTGATGTGAATAACAGTATTTAAGAATGTCATTCAGTCAAGTAACTTAATACTTTGATATCAGAATGGTATGTAATACATACATACATATTAGCTAATTGATTTTGATTTGACATTGATGTCTCTGTAAGAGTTTAGTTACCAAAAAGACTATTACTAGTCCTACTAAATCTCACCTGATTTCAGAACTTTCTTATATTTTTTTCCTTATTGCTATTAGTACTAAAAAGAACATTATTATAATCCCAGCCAACAATAACAATAATAACAATAATGATATTTAACATATAATGTTCGTTAACATTGTTTTGTGAAATGTGTTTATACATAAATGGCTCCACAAGTGCTGAGCCACCAAGGTGTCATTTAGGTATTTGCGTAGAATACCATCACATAATTGATTGTGATGATTTTGGTATGGATGGATTCCTCTCACCAACTAGTCCACACATGCACACACACATACACACACACACACACACACACACACACACACACACACACACACACACACACACACACACACACACACACACACACACACACACTCACACACACACACACACACACACACACACACACACACACACACACACACACACACACACACACACACACACACACACACGCACACGCACACGCACACGCACACGCACACACACACACACACACACACACACACACACACACACACATACACACTTACACACATGTACACACACTTACACATACTTACTTACACACACACACACACACACACACACACACACACACACACACACACACACACACACACACACACACACACATACACACTTACACACACGTACACACACTTACACATACTTACTTACACACACTTACTTACACACACTTACTTACACACACTTACTTACACACACTTACTTACACACATACACACACATACATACACACACATATACACTTACACACACATATACACTTACACACACATACACACACACACACACACACACACACACACACACACACACACACACACACACACACACACACACACACACACACACACACACACACACACACACACACACACACACACACACACACACACACACACACACACACACACACACACACACACACACACACACACACACACACACACACACACACACAAACACACAAACACACACACACACTATGTCCCAATAGCAGGGAAGGGCATGAAAGGTAGCAGGGAAATTGCAGGGTAAAATATGAATAATATATACAAAATATTTTCAGAATAAGTAATTAATTTGTCTAATATAGGGGGCTGCACCCCTTGTGGTCCCCCCTTGGGGGTTGCTGACCCCAACCCCCACCCTAAAAGACAAAGAATCCTCTACATATTCATGGCAGGGTAAAGTGTATGACTGACATGTGGGAGTGCCCATGCTGAGTCTGTCGATCTTCCATCCTGCTATACTTATATAGTGGATACGGTAGTGGGGGTACTGACCTTACATGGGGGGTTGCAGGGGAATACTTTCATAAAAAACTATTTCAAAAAACAAACTCATCTTACTTAAGGATTATTGTCTCTTGGCTCTAAGTTGATATGAAGCTAATACATAGACAGTTTAAGTTCTGAAAAGATAAAGCTGTAACGTAAATGATGTAAGCATTTATAGTTTAGAATCCTTGTTCCTTTGCATTCATGATTCATTTTAGTGGTATATTGCAAAAGCATTTATAGTAAGATCATCAAAAATATTTATGGTAGCTTCTCTGTATGCACCCAACACTGATTCTCATCTTAAAGTGGCTGTTATTGTATTGTATTATTTTTTAATATCTTTCTCTTTTAAAGTCATGTTAAAGGATTTTCCTAAATCCCCTGAGAATATATAGCATTATTATTACTAATTCTCCAATATCTTATTCATTCTTTCCATTATAACCCTAGATAAAATGTAATGATATTACATTCGATTAATATTGATAGGTTCAACAATTTATACAAACTTAAAAGAAGTTCATTTTTATTATATTTTGACCTTTTGTCATTTTGATGTTTGTTAATATAGAGGATCCAAATTTGGTCTTGCCTGATTTAATATTAAACATAAATATGTGTCACTGACTGCTTTATAAGATTGCTCTCAATAATGACTAATCCTAGCAATGCAAGTTGCCTCTGATTTGTCACCAAATCGGGCAAAACATGAAAAATTTATGTCATTCCATCCATTTCCACTTAATCCATTTGCCTCTGGTTTATCTACTGTCCACTGTATTTTTTCCTGAATTTTGGTGCACACAGAAGGCTCTACAAGTGTTCAGCCACCAAGGAGTAAATTAGTAGGCCCTAGTGACCTGATTTCCCTATTCCCTTTTTTCTAATGCTATAATGTTGAAGATACTTCTGTTACTATTTGGAAATTATGATTGTTATGATGTTATTAGAATACTTTATTGTGTAATCAGTTAATCGAGTAAAATTATCTACAATATGGCATGCATTTTTGCTATTTAGGGCCATTAGGTTAAGATTTTGGGTTTTCTTCCCTAACTATGTATGTTTAGGTATTCTTTTACTTAATATGCTAATTGCTTCTCTTCATTTTTTTGTTTGGCTGTGATGTGTACCCTGCTTAGGTACATCTTTAGTTATATTCTTTCATTGGCTCTCCAGTTTGTCTCATATTTAGTAAGTGATAATGATAAATATAGATATACATTTAGGATTATTTATTAGTTCATTTGTTTGTTTATTTACTTATTGCATTTTTTATTGATAGCAATAATACTCTGTATGTGTGTGTGTGTGTGTGTGTGTGTGTGTGTGTGTGTGTGTGTGTGTGTGTGTGTGTGTGTGTGTGTGTGTGTGTGTGTGCGTGTGCGTGTGTGTGTGTGTGTGTGTGTGTGTGTGTGTGTGTGTGTGTGTGTGTGTGTGTGTGTGTGTGTGTGTGTGTGTGTGTGTGTGTGTGTGTGTGTGTGTGTGTGTATGTGTGTGTGTGTGTGTGTGTGTGTGTGTGTGTGTGTGTGTGTGTGTGTGTGTATGTGTGTGTGTGTGTAGGTGTAGGTGTGTGTGTGTGTGTAGGTGTGTGTGTAGGTGGATGTGAGTGTTTTTAGGGTTGCATCCTGTGAAATATATTGCTTCAACTCTTAATGCCATGCTTCCTCCACCAGATTAGTAACACTGAGCTTTTGTCTGAAACTGACGATGAAACTCTGCTGATATCAACCTTGGATGGTGCCCTTCATGCCATTACCAAGTCCTCTGGAGCTCACAAGTGGACACTGAAAGATGGTATTAACTGTTGCATGTTGAAAGCATGTTTTTTGAAAATAATTTTGTTGTAATAAGACAAATACAAAAGAATGCGATTTATTAATATGGCAGCTGTATCACAATGAATGATTATAATATGTTTGGTTTCTTGATTATGTTTAGCTGCCTGGTTCACTAAGTTAAGTTTTTGTATTTGTAAAATGCATTTGTCTCTGACATTTTGCTGCTGTTTTTGTATTTGCTGAATGCATCTTGGCGATGTTGAGTTCATGCTTTATGATGTAATCTTAAATGCATGATAATTTAATGATGATTTAAGATACAGTAGATATCAAAAAGACATTGTTTATATTAATCTTTTAAAAAATTGTATATATATATGTATGTAAAATGTAAATTATCTTTTGTAGATATTGTATATGTCAATATTTTGTTTGCCAATGTATATAACTTCCAAACTTGTTTATTTCCTCTACAGATCCTGTAATAATAAATCCAACAGATTCTTCTCAACCACCCATGTAAGCAATTTAAATGAATATATTTACTTTGTGCAATGCTATACAAAGTTGTGTAATGCTATCCAGAGTGATGTTATAGTGTTGCCATTATTTTCATGAAGACAGTTACTTTATTTTTGCCAGGAATATTTTTATAAAGTGTATTGATAATGTGCTAATAGTTAGTAGTGTTAATTATAAAACTTTTTTTCTGCATTTCTATTCCCACAGCCCACAGTTCTTCCCCAATCCACAAGATGGGTCATTATATAGATATACTTTGGGTCGTGGAAGAGATCCACTAAAGAAGCTCCCATTCACCATCCCGCAGCTTGTGGCAAATTCACCATGCCGTTCCAGTGATGGCATTTTCTACCTTGGTATGTTACTTCCTGAGGTTTCGAATGTTAGAGAAAAAGCATAAATTAAAACTCTCATATAGATGAAACATTCCCAGTATCATAAAATCAGTTTTAGTTATGTTTACATACAGTTTGCTTTGTATTTTTGTGAGAATAAACAAAGATATGATAAATGGCTCACAAAAAATAATGTTGATATGGACATTGCTTTTTGTAATATATATATTTGATTGTTGAGTTTATTTAAAGTTTCAAAATATCTGGTGTGTAGAGCTTCTAGAATAGTATGATTGATGGACATAGATGAAATAAATGTGATTTGATTTAGAGTATTTTCTTTCC
>NC_091570.1:12502575-12505075 GCF_042767895.1 Penaeus vannamei
AATTGTGTTCATGTTTGTTTCACATGTAATATGTGTTTTTATAATTTTAGATGTTCACTACATTGTCAGCTTTATCATTTCAGTTTCTTTATATTCAGTTTACTGATTTGAAACCAAGATGTCTATGTTAATATACTAATGAAGTATTTGTATATCAGATATCTATTTCAGGTCATGAACTTATTGATACCTTTTGAAGGGTGAAGATGATGCTTTTAATTCTTATGGTAAAACTGATGTATTTGGTGGAATTAGAGTGTCATGCCCAACTGCAATGCAGTGTGTTATCATTTCTGTCCACAATTATGTTAATATGGAAGAAGTGCAAAAATGCATTGAAGTAGGGAAGGGAGTGACAGTGCTTGATGGGAGTTATTTGGAGTGTGCACCCTTTTATTGTGATATTTTCTTTAGACATAGGATTACATTTTTGTTGTAAACATTTGTTTTCACATCTAGGATTACTGTAGGAGTATTGGAATCATTATCACTTGTTTTTGTTCTTTTCAGGAAAGAACAGTAAAATCAGTAGCTCCAGTTCCCTATTCGTATTCAGCAAAGGTCTGTTTGTATATCAGATGTAGATAAGGGAAATTGTATTTATATCCTGAGTGGATGAAAGTTTGTGCATTGGAAATGTATGAATAATATGATTGGCAAGTAGTGTGATAAATAGTACAATCGTTTGTAATGGAGTATGCACATTGAAGGTTATTTGATGTCAATGTATTGTCCTATTCCACCAAGAAGGTTGAATTGATACTCTCTGTATACTGTAGTAGGAAGTCAGTGTTTTGTACACATAGCACACACAGTAGGATCAAGGGATTTTAGAATTGAAAGATGATATATTATAGCTCACATTATTAAACAAGTAGTAGCTATATATTCTCTATAGATTATAAAATGGACACTGAAGTGCTGCACAAGTTAACATATTTTTATACTTTTTATTCACATGGGTAGTTAGCATATATTTTTATAAATATGTATTCTATTCACATGATATATATATAAATGTGTGTGTTGGAAATCTGTTTTACAGAGTACACTTTTATATAACGATATTCATCTCGGTTAATAGTAATAGGCTATTAAAGATTGTGACACTTACATGGGTATTTCTTTCCTTTTAGACATTGCTTAATCATACTTTGAGATATTATACTTATAATATAACACAAAACAGTTTGAACAGTCAGCTAATAAAGTTAATTATTATATTGCATTTTATACATTTGCAGTAAAAAAATTCTAGATTTTAAAAATATCAGTCAATGTGCATGTATGTGCATATGTATGTATATGTGTGTGCGTACATGCGTGCATACATGTGTGTGTGTACATATATATAAATATGAATATATATATATATAAATATGAATATATATAAATATGAATATATATATATATATATATATATATATATATATATATATATATTGCACTGGCAAGTGCCCCTTGGCTCAACCTGAAAAAAGGCAAAGAAGGGCGAGCCAAAGATGACCCCAACCGCAGAAACCAGCAAGCCGACAGGCAAAGCCTTTTTCAAAAGAAAAATTCCAGACGCATGGTGCGGATTTCAGCCAGTGCAGAAATACACAAAGTCAACTTTCGCGGTTTTTGAGGGCTCAGAAAACTAGGTTCGCATTGGGCTAGCAACTTGAAAATATTTATCCAGACACACTTTTTAGATGTCAAGAAATTTCCAAAATATAGAGAAAGGCAATTACCACTTTATTTGAGCCAACAAATCTCAGCAACCACTAAGGAGACATAATTGACCACTCATATGGAAGGTCTCACTGAGGACTGTGCTTTAAGATATAAATGAAATTGCTACCAAGTAAAGGGAATAGGTTATGCATGCATATGTAAAAAGTTATACATGCATATGCAAAATAGGAGGGGGTACCATATCTCAGCTTCTGAATAAAATCTAACCTCTTTCTATGTGGCATTAGAAAGCTCTCATTGAGTAAACAAAATTACCAAGCTAAAAGTTCATTCCAACATAAGACCTTGGAGTTGTATAGACATTTTTAACAAATCATCACTGGCAAGGACCTGGGGGCTCACCCTGGGGTTCAAAGGAGGGCGAGACGAAGGCGAGCCCGACCACAGAAACCATTAACCAATAGTATATCAAAATGACCAAAATGCAGAAACCATTAACCAATAGTATATCAAAATGACCAAGATGCAGAAACCATTAACCAGTAGTATATCAAAATGACCAAAATGCAGAAAACATTAACCAATAGTATATCAAAATGACCAAGATGCAGAAACCATTAACCAGTAGTATATCAAAATGACCAAAATGCAGAAAACATTAACCAATAGTATATCAAAATGACCAAGATGCAGAAACCATTAACCAATAGTATATCAAAATGACCAAAATGCAGAAACCATTAACCAATAGTATATCAAAATGACCAAAAACCGAATGAATTTGGTTGGATTACCCGACGACCAACTTCGAGCCATAGGGATT
>NC_091570.1:12510075-12517575 GCF_042767895.1 Penaeus vannamei
TATGCAGATCATTATATGAATATTTTTTTTTTGCATTATGAGACCAAGGTATTAAGCAGGGCGACCGAGTAAACTACAAGAAATTCAAAATTTGGTCAAAATGTGTATTAGGAACGTACATGAAAACTAAAAGAACATTTAAATTTCATATACACTTAAAATTGTTGCTAGCTACCCCAACAACTAAATGGTATAAGAACACGATGGTTGTTTACATTTTATTTCCAAATTTCAAGTATTACATTTTATGTATCAGCGGTTATCATCACTTACAGTGAATATTGCAAGTAACAAATTAAGTGATACAGATAATGTAGATGAGGTTATGCAATACTTATTCATAATTTTCAACTTCTTTCAAGTGAATGGCCTTGTAACAGCCTAATTCCTACCGACAGAATGGGTTTCCTTGGGTCTGTCAATTCGATAAATAAACTCTGCAATGTTATAGTAACCCTCATACTCTACAGTTTCTGGAGTGGTGTCATAGTGGTAGTGTCCACCGCAGTCACTCCCGTACCCATGAGAGTGTTCCACGCGTAGGTCGAGGTCGGGGTCGCTGGAGATGAGCGTTGAGAGGAACACCATTGGCGCCGGCATGTCAAAGAACCGCAGCCACTCGTTGACCTCGGCGTCGCAGGTCAGAGGCACTGATGAGAACTCGGGCATCACGTGGCACTTCGCCTTGCCTTCCACGAGACGGAAAGTTCCTCCCAGACCCACCGGCTTCTCTCCATAGTGTGCCTTGAGTGCCTCCCTCATGCAGGTCACCAGGTTGGTGTCACCCGTCCGCTTTTTGGCCGAGACACGCAGCACCTTGCCAGGCCGTCCCTCGCTAGCGAACATATTCAGCATCAAAGCGCATCTTGTCTCGCTTTGAGGAAGCTTCTGAAGCTCATAACTGCCTGCAGCATTTATTTTTGCCACTCGGGAACCATTCGTGGTACTGTCCCCAGTCTTGATATTAGCCATCATTTCACTGTTGACACCCACGTACGGATGAGGTCCTGCCCCTGCGCCGACCACAAAGGCAGACGGAAGCCCAACTGCAACTGCCAGGTCCTTTACATCGTACAGTTTGTCTTTCTGCACCATGGGCATGAGGTATGGCACGCCCCCCACGTCAGCCAACCGAGGCGATCCACACAATCCTGCTGCCTCTAATCCATAGGGAGGTTTAGTCAAATCCGGACAATCAACGACCGTAACCTCGGCATTGGCGAATTTGGCCTTTAGTGCGGTCTGCAACACCTCTGCTACCTCCTGCAGTGGCGGCGTATGAAGGGGTTTGTGTGCAACGGGGAAGGAAGACATTTTTCAACTGAGCAAACAACTTATGTGTTACTTGCCGCCTCTGGCGTTGGGGAGTAACTGACAACAGCTGAGCATAATACAGCTATCCAGCAAGCAGTGGTGACCTTGAATGTTTAGAACCAGTTGTTGGATTTCGGATTAATTCACATTAACTATTGACCTTGGCATATCTCTAAAATTACCCACGAATATTACCGGTTATATTTTGTCAAGAATAAGAATTGCCATAGAAATGTTGAAAAAGGGTGTGCTTCACGATTTTACCCTCGCTCGTACATGCTAAAAATGTCGAATGAGAAGGATTTTACATTCAACTCATATAGTCTTATTTATTTTGACAGAAAATTTAGTGTCACATCAGCATTGAACTGAAATATCTGACGCAACTAAATGTTTCATTCATCAACTCAGCTTTAAAATAGTTTCGTAACCATAAAAAACAAAATGATTCCATAACATCAACTTCTAAAACACGATGAGAGAAAAAGAAGCAACAACACATACATGTTCCTAATAGACCAAAAAGTTTAGAGAAATAAATCATAATTCTCCATAAAATTCTTACCGGCGAAATGTGCGGATAACGTTAGTCTGTTGTGACGTCATCGCCCACACGTGCTGAAAAGCGTCTGCTAGGAAGAAGTAGTCAGCTCCACACCATAGATTAGTTATTACAGAACACATAAAACACATTCCGTGAGTCTTGGTGTTTTGTCAAAGATGACTAGGTGTTTTTGTCTTTTTAGTTTATAAGGAAATATAGTTGTGATTACTTAGAGACAGATGTTACGTGACTCACGACACTCGTCAATTTAAACCGAAGTTGACCAAGTTTTGTTTGTGTCGAAAATAGTGTTTATGCAACTCACTGTTTGAGGTTGTAGGCGACAGAAATAATTGTACCTCGTAGAAAATAAAGAACTGTGAGTTAGAGAAGAGCAATGTGTTTGTAATATATGACAAATAATGAATTAGCTTTGGGTGATGTAACTTCTAGCTTAGCATTTTGAGATAAAATTAGATAACTTCCACGAATGAGTTACAGTTTCTTGTTATTTGTATGAAATACATTATTTATCAGTTTCACACAGCCATATGGATAAAGTAAACTTTGCCAGAAATGGATAAAGTAAACTTTGCCAGAAATGGATAAAGTGACAGAAATAAGACTTTCCATCTATGATAATTCCTGTGCAAGTTGATATGAGTCTCACAACTTGTAATATTTTGGGTAATTTTACTGAATAGTGACTCGAAATGGATTAAGATGGGTTTGGTGTCAATGGATTCCTCTTACTCCCTTCCTTTCCAAATATATAGAAAAATTACCTAATATTGGTATACATATACTGGAAAATCAAATGACACCACCATAAAGTAAGAAAGAACTATGCACTGATACTGTAAATATCAGTGCAAGCAAAGAATAACATCAGACATGTAGAAAATAGGCTGCAACAAGTGCCATGCAAAGATTACGTTATGTGGACTTGGTAGGGGTCTTGAGGCAGAGCTCATAATATGGAAATACAGAGATAAGGTGGGGGTCACAGGGCGAAGCCTCTGGGTCAAGAAGGCATCTGGTTAATACAACAATGAGTGGCTTGAGTAATAGGGACATAGTCTCTGTGGGATGCAATTACTTCAGAAACAGTTACCAGTACTTTCACACATGTCTTTTGCAATGGAAAACTAAGAGATTCACATGTATTACTCTGTAAATAATTAAAACAAGATTATTTGGTACCGAAAGTGAAGCACCCTCCAGAAACTGTCCCAAAACCAGGGTTCTTGCAAACGGAAAAACCCAAATCTAATCTTTCCTACCATCTTATTTATTCCTTAGACAAGGGGGGCAAGCCCACCTTTTCTGGTATTCATTTCCCTCTATCTGTGTGTATCGCTCTTGGTAACATTAGCTAAAATAAGGAATGATAGTTCTTAGGTTGGATGGCTTTGTGAAATTGAAAAATCACCAGTGCTTATTTTTAGGCAAACAGTAAATACAATATTTGCATCGTTAAAGTTAAAAAAGAAATCTGTAGGTTGCCATCTTAAAGTTGATTGATTAGAAAATTTGTGTAAATGCTATGGTTATTAATTTTTTTAAATGCTTGACTGTTTTTGAAAGATTAGTGGAAGCACTCAACATCTTTTATTAAAAGCATATTTATAGACATCATTATTGGATGTATTTTTTAAATAAGATAATTTGCTTTGATATCATATTAGTTATGTGTTCATGGTATGTTCCATACAAGATTTGAAATAGATTACCATAATCGGAATATAGTGAAGACCAATTAGTCCTAAGAAAGCAAGTTTTCTATTTATTTTCTAATGATTCATAATCTCTAATTGATCAGTGAATTTATTAACAGACAGGAATGTACAAGGAAGACAATAATCTCAATTTTTTTTTAAGTGACTATAGAGAGCATGGATTATCCCTGTTACTTAAATTTATTAATTTTGACTTGCAGTTACACCATGTCTTGGCTTTTTGGTATGAACCAGCGCCCTCAGGACTTTTCTCAGTTTGTGCCACCACCTGGAGCTTCAGGTGGTGATGGAGGGCCAGACGGACCAAATGACCGTGGGAAGGGCAACTCCAGCATGGAAGCATACCGCTTTGACTCGGCTGCTCTGGAACGAGCTGCTAAAGCTGCCAAAGATTTAGAGAAGTCTGGTATGTATTCTTATGGGAAAATTGTTTACACTGGTCAAATAACTTCCAGTACTAGAAACGATTGTTAGTCATGATAGTTATGATATCTGGCAAAAAGATGAAAAATAGAAGTTAAGCAATGTGAACTAAATTTTTATGAAGTTAGTAATTATTAAGAAATGACTAATTGAAGTTTCTCATTATTAAGATATGACTAATATGTTTCTTGAAAATTTCAGCATTTGCAAAGGAAGCCCTCAGTCTGTCATTGATGCAGGAAGAAACAAAGCAGAAGGAAATAATGACAAAAGCTAAGGAAATGGAGGTTTGTAGATTAAAGAATTAATTTAGAATTCTAATTTGGAGTAGGGGTTTCAGAATTATATACAGAAATTTGCACACATGTCTGTCTTGTCTTTTGTGACTGTTTTGGATTTACATATCTCTTGTGTTTTGAATTAAGAAAAAAAATAGATAAATGTTTGAAATATTTTGATACAGAATCAATTATATATAATTTTTAACAATACATATATTTTCTTAGGTGCAAATAGAGGCAGCAAAAGCAGAAGGGAAACGCATAGAACAGGAGGAACGAAGGAAGACATTGCAAGAGCAGTCAAAACTTGACCAGCAAAAGTCACAGTATCAAGATCAGCTGGCTAGAAAAAGGTTAGTGTTATACCAAAGAGGGAATAACTTTTATCCAGTTATCATCCATTGATTTAAACTGTTCATTAGTTCTAAGAATATATGATAATTAGGATGGTATCAAGAATTTGCACAAAATACGGCTAATGCTTATTGAAAAAGTTATGTTTGGAGTGTCAATGTATCGCCAATGAATATAATTTGTAAACAGTATATTTAAGAAATATGTATTATATGAAGTCATTATCATTTATAGTACACTTTTTTTGTGGAAAAGAAAACATATATTAATCCCTTGGATCCGAATGCTTCACTGCACATGTGGCTCAAATTACGCGCTTCAGCTTACTTAAAGTGGTCACTCGTATGTGTGTGTGGTATGTAGGTCAGGCGCACGTGAACATCCATGCCTTCCCAGGGTTATTTTCTATTTTTCTGCATAAATGTTTTTAGTTTTTTGTCATTTCCAGTATCTATTTCATATGCTTTGTCCAGATGGTAATAGACTGTATTTCTTGCACAGACTCCATTTCATATCTCTAGGTAGTCAATAACTCAGAGAAATAGTTGGTAACATTTTGTAATTTGTCTTTTTTTTAACATTGAGTTTTTTATAATACAATTAGTCATGATGGTCAGGTATAGGATTCTGAGCATGGAAATATTGTCCACCCTGGAGCGAGAGCTCTTCTAGTCATGGCTTAGTTTGTACATTCCACACTTGTTTATCAATGGAAATGATGGAAAAGCCCCTTCCTAAATGCCCATTTAGTCTAATCACCCACCAAGAGTTTTGTGAACTCATGGCGAGGCATTCCTGCCACCCCGGGCTTCAGACAAAATTCTTAAAATGGTAAGTTCCCGTCACCCAAGCCCTCAACCAAATTTTCCCATTATGGTGTGTTCATGTCACCTGCTCCTCAAGCAAAATTTTTTCATGACATGATGGTCACATCATCTGGATCATAGGGGTTAAGGAGTGTGTTACTTGTGTAGAAATTTATTTTTGAAGAGGAATATCTACAAGAATGTAACAAAGTACTGATTTACATATTTTGTTTTATTTATTCATTAATTAGTCTTGATATTTGTATGAAAGGATGAATACACCAAAGTACTTGATTGGTAGAAGAGAAAAACTTTTAGGTAATGAATGTGATGAACTTTAGTCACTTTTAGGTATGAAGACCAGCTGGCTCAGCAGCAAAGAATGAATGAAGATAACCTGAGGAGGCAAGAAGAGTCGGTTGCAAAGCAAGAGGCTATGAGGAAAGGTATTATTACACTGTTTTCTTTTCCTTGAAGTTGAAGAGATGGTTAGAAATAATGATTCTGATATGTTTCATGTTTTAGTGAGTTGTTTCTCTTAAGTGTGTTCCAAAATTGGGTAATGAATACATGACTTTGAATTTCTGTAACATAATTATAAAAATCATATTTTATATACATTTATTACTAGCATTTTTCTTTTACAGCTACTATTGAGCATGAACTCGAGCAGAGGCACAAATATGATTTAAAAAGAATAGAAGCAGAAATGACAAGCAAAGCCAAGGTGGATCGAGAAAATCAGGATTTAACCCTGGAACAGATCAGGGTCCGTGCTGCTGAAGATAGGGAGACAACCCTAAAGTCAATGATTGAGAAACGTGAAACAATACTGTCTTCTATAAAGTATGTGTTTTGGAATTGGAAGCCCAGTTCTCTGCAATACTACAAGATATAAATATTTGGTTTTAAAGGAATTTGTGATAAAGCAAGTAGGTTAAGCAGGAAATGTTATGAAGACTTTTTTTTCTCATGAAAAAGAAATACTCAGGCTAGTAGATGTATTACATCCATTGCAAAATACTAATCATTATAATTTTTTACAGAACAGCAGGGGCAGCTATTGGAACTGGCATAGATGCATTTTTAAGTGAACCAGCTAAGATTCAAGCTGCCGTGGCAGGCCTTGTGGCTCTTACTGCTGGATATTATGGTGCCAAAGGATCCCTGGGCATTATGTTTAGGTTTATGGAGGCAAGACTAGGTAAGGATGGAAAAATGCTTTGGATTTTGAAATCTTCTTGAAATTCATAAATTAAGAAAAAAAATGAATAGATATATGAAAATTTGTGTAAGATTCAAATATCCTTTTTTTGACAGGATTAATCAACATTTGTAGTGAATTTGTAAAGAGAGGGTACTTACCATCCTTTTTTTTCAAACAGCAAAACCATCATTAGTGCGTGAGACCTCAAGGATCAGTGCTTTTGATGTTGTGCGACATCCAGTGCAGACTGTAAAGAAGATTCAGAAGAGACCTGAAGATGTCTTAGAAGGAGTTGTTCTCAACCCTAGTCTAGAAGAAAGAGTCCGGTAAGGAAGTAGAAGTAGCAGTGATTTATGTGTTACGAAGTAATGATTGAAAAAAAAATTAATTATTCTTTTTGAAGAGGAGGCAGGTTTTGTGGGGAAATGGGAAATCCAGCCAAAGATCTAAATGAAACATGTAACAAAGGAAGAAGAATTAATTTTAAACTTCAAATTTTGATATTACATTGCAAAAGATAAAATCAAGTGATGAAACTGTACATATTTTAAAAGAGCAGCAGCAGTCAGGCTTTTAAAAGATTCATACATACAAAAAGGAAAATTTCCTTTCATATGCATGAGGTAATACATCTTGTCATTTATTAACATTTACAGAGACATTGCCATTGCTACAAAGAACACCAAGTTCAACAAAGGCATGTATCGCAACATTCTTCTTCATGGACCTCCTGGAACTGGTAAAACCCTCTTTGCCAAGGTATAATTATATTTGTTTGCACTTAGCATCCTTTTTATTAGTTCCATAATTGATATGGCAACTGAATCATTTA
>NC_091570.1:12525075-12532575 GCF_042767895.1 Penaeus vannamei
GGGATTTGTTTGATATTCGATGAAATGCAACTTTTGGTATATATAGAATAAAACAAAATCCTGATTCAAATTGTAAAATAGTCATTCAATTGACCGAACGAAAATTTTGGTTCAAAAGTGCGGACTCGAACGTTAATCCTCTGTATGTAAACAAACGGTTGGCTCACTTTGGCCCTGCTGGTCCGCCTTCAGCTACTGCGTTCTTCTGAGAGGCAATGAAAGCTTAGAAGACATAGACCTTTTTAACAAAGTTCGAAAGGAGAGAAATGAGATGATAGTAGGATGGCGTCTGCAGACGTCATCCGTGAAGCTGCTCTTTACTTAGAGTACTTTCTGCAAGGGGTATGTCGTCATTTCCAGGTTGTACACACTCAAACCGTACAGTATTTGCAACAGAGTTGGTTATGGGTTATGTCAGGCGATTATAGATGGTTCTCCCTTCCTAATATGTTCATATTTTAGAGCGTTGAACCCACATTCCTGTTGAGAACCAACTTGGTAATAATAAAAATGTATTTCGAGGATTTTTTGGTTATTGCTATATTTCAAAAGGAAAATATAATTTACTTTCATATATGATGTTAACAGGAAACAAATGGGTAGAGGTGGAAGAGCACATTAGGTTAACAGTCTGTGGAAAGAGTCACATCCAAAAGACCATAATATAAAGACGTGCTCTACATCTTACTAAGTTTGTGTTACTAATTACATGATATCTGTGAAGCTGTAGAAGCCAAGATCACTGCCTTTATACTTTTGATATCATTTGCAAAAGATCATAATTCTGAGAATGTTTTATAACTTACACATTAGTAGCATCACAGTAACTGATAAATTAGCCAGCAGTTAGAAATGGAAATTCTTGTTTAAAGAAGCATAGTTTAGTCAGGTCATGCATGATATCTACTTTTCAGTTCTATTGTGGTTTGGAATGTATTTTCCAGTGCTTTGATGTCTTATTTTTGATATTACACATTAACAAATGGGTGACGAATTTTACCAATATGTATGAAAAATAGATATAGCTTGATCTATTCCTTGTATGCAAAGTGCTTAAACTTTTGTATAACCATTTTTGGACATTATTTCATGCTTTTTATGACATATTTCATATACCAAGGAATGGAGTGTATTTTCTGTGTGCTGTTCCCTTGGTTTATGCTTGTTTCTTAATAACAGGATAATGTTTTCTGCTTTATTGTTGATGATTTCCATTTGCCAATCAATCCTTTATTATTGTTGATATTTGTATTTTTACCATCACTATCATAATTTTCATCATTAGAATCACCACTGCCATTGCCACTGCCAACCCCACCACCACCCCACCCCTAACCACCACCACTTCCTAATGCCCTAGCAATTTTCTGAATGATAGAAATATGGTCATTTTTGCCAAGTGAATTGATAATCAGAGAATTAGGATTATTATTTGTTTGTCACTGTGATCATTAAAAATCATATGATATATAATAAATAAACATTTATAAAATTAGTATTTTTAACCCTGTCATTCTTTTTTCTTATAGATGTCAGAATGCAATGTAATTGGGAGTTACACTGTGCAGTTCTTGGAAATGAAAGGGTTCACTGAACGAATCCAAACATCCTTAGCTACTAATTTAGTTCAGCTTATAACAAACATGAGGGTAAGTTTTCACATAATTTTTATGTGTAGAATAGTGTACCCAAGAATAATTTTTTCAGTAATGTGTTGACGCTATTGAGAGATCTTCCAGGTAATGGCAGAAAATTTTATGTACTGGTAGTTTTTCTTTTTTTTTTTTGTCTTCATAAAATTTTCACTTCATGTAAATGTGATTAGCATAAAACTTCTTCAGTCATTATGCTAGTATGAGAGTATTTTCACTCTTATGTACCTGACATATATTCCATACAAGGTTCCAACTGTGGACACTATTAAGAAAACAAAATATGCATGCTTCTTATTATGAAAGCATCCATCAGAAAGGTTAATTAATTTGGTTACTTTCTTAAAGTTAAAATTTTGAGCTTTTCTAGCCTGAAATTGAACTGGAAAAGAGAATTTGATGTTTGCATTAGGGTAGAAAATTTTAGTGTAGTGCTGTTACTGGCACCCAGTTTGCTAATGCACCTCACTGTCACTGTAAACCTTGTAAGTGCCTAGTGAGATCAGCTTTTTAGGGATTTTGTTTACTTTAGATGCACAGACTTCCTGTTTTTTTGCTTCTAAATTATATTGTATTAGATAGAGAATATTTGTTAGATGAAATAGGGTGAGATAATTTACGTATATATTTTTGTGTGTATTACCAATTGCATTGAAATAACTCCTTTTATTCTGGAATCTGGTATGATACTTTATATTTAATGTATGTTGACATTACTTGAGTAATGATGATTTTCATTATCTCCTTATTTTCCAGAATCTGGTACTGAAACTAGATGAATCACTTCTACCAATCTGTGATGCAGAGGTCCAAACAGAAATTGTTTCTCAGTGTTCAATTTGCAATTGTCCTGGGCTGTTGTCTGACCACCTTAAAACAGTTCCTTTACTAGTGAAAGATAAACATGTTGATTCTCAAGAGAAGTCATGTGAGGCAGCAGAACTTTCACATTTTCTTAGTCCAACACCTCTGCTTCATTTAAAGCAAGAAATTCCATGTGTCTCAGATTCTGTAAGTGCAGGATCATCACAGTGTGATCAGGTTGATATGGATGTGAATAATGTTTCTCTCAAAGATATAGATTCTAAAGATATTGTAAAGATGCAAGATCCAAGAATAGGGACTGATTCTCAATTAGACAAATGTGTCCTGGCAACTCCACTGCAGACAGCATTAGATGAAAATATGGACCTTGACTATGCACATTCTACGCAGCTTGAAGAAGGCCAAGGCGAGATTCTCTTGGATCATTTGGTAAGATGTTTATGCTTTGATTGATTTCAGTTTATATTCTGTATTCCCTTAGAGACTGTCTTTTTTATGTGTGATTGCATGCGGAGAATATCATGTACCAGTATTTTTGTGTGTGTGTGTGTGTGTGTCTGAGTGTCCCTCATACGAGAATGAATTTGTATAGAAGTATTGTGCATGTGATTGGTTTTACATCCTATATACCTTATAGAATGGGATAGGGAATGTATATAGAAATATATTTGTTATAATTGATTTCTGTATGTAAACAAACAAACTTAAAGTTTGCTTTAGAGCTTACTATACGGAAATTAATTTCAGGAAGGTTCAGATGCGACACATTCAGATGGTCTGATGTACTCTGTGTATACCATGAATTCCTGTGGAGCACTCCAGTTAGTCAGTCGAGTTCTAAGCAAAAATGCATCTTCAAAAGATTCTGTTGAAGAACCCGTAGAACGAGCTATGATTGAGATCAACAACACAAAAGAGGAAGACCTTAGAACCCCTGACCACTTAGAGACCCTCACACTCCAAGAGCAGGAGCAGGACAGCCAGGTCGGCATTGCAAATGCCAGTCAAGAGGAAATGGTGGTGGCTCCAGACATTCCCAGTTTTGAAGGTTTTTAGTTTATATTTTCTATTCTATTTCCATAGTGACTGTTGTTTTTATATTTGTTGTGGACATTTCATGGGAAATATGTAAATGTTTTTACAGAACATGTTCATTAATGCAATCTTGAAACTTGAAAGCAGAAATGAAGGGGCATCCTCATCCTTGTATTTTTTTTTATTATTATTATTATTTTTTTATTATACTTTTTTTATTAAGAAATGTCTATTTTTCAGGGAGGTCCTCACTGAAAGCTTCAGTGAAGTGTTTGAATACTCCAAGACTTCTTCAGGCAAAAACTCCGGCACATAGCAGTGCTGGAGGTACAATCCTCACAGATATTGTAAAGGTCAGTATAACTTTTGACAAATCTTTGTAAATGTGTTTGTTTTTGTATATTTGTATCAGTGTTTATGTATTCCTATTATTGCCATTACTATATAATTGTTTTATTTAATTGCTTTCCTTTTTTTTTTACTTTTTTTTTTTTTTTTAATTTATCTGAAAAAATTGGATTTCTTAGAGAAGGATAGAGGTGGATGTAAAATATATGAGATGAGATTTTGGTACATGCATAATAAGGAAATAAGTGGGGTACACTTGTCAAAAGCTTACAATTTGTATGAAATATTATGGTATGAGTAGCTGTATACCCTCTTCAAATTATTTTCATGAATTTTGACAGCTGTCTTTTTAGAATTTGCCGATTTTTGCCTTTTCAGCTTGGACCAGAGGATCTCAGTACCAGCACATGGTGTGGGATTTGTGAGAAGGAATTCCCATCTGCAGGAAGCCTAAAGGTTCACCTCTCACGTATACACAGCCAGGTCAAGTGGTGTCACACTTGCACAAAGGTGAGAATGAAAAGATATGAACTTACATTTTCTTCTAAGTGTTTTTGTTGTTTTTTTCAATATGGTTAGGTAATTAGTCCTTTGGTTATCATTTTTAAAATGAATTTAGATGATGATGAAGTTTTTGTAAAGTTCTGGTATATGCAATATGTTGCATGTACTCTTTTATGTTCTTGCAGACAATCAGTTCTGAAGAGGAGATGTGTGATCATGTCCGTGAATGCCATGCAGATTTACAGTTTATTTGTGGTATCTGTGGCCAAAGTTTAAGAACAAATGCAGCATTTCAGAGACATATGGACATTCACAAAGGCTTACGTGGAAGTGCTTGTGAGGTAAGTGTGTACTTCTTTGGTCTAGTTTCATGTTTATATGCTTGCATCCAAGCATACATTGGACTTACTAGCTTGTAGTATTTTTTTCTTTTGGAAAATGCTTATATAGTTTATTGATTTTACTATAATTCATTGGTACAAATCAGCATTGTAGAGACTTTTTTGTGCTTCTATAAATAAACACCTACATACAAAAATGTTTGGATCTTATTTCATTTGTTTAATTTCTGTAATTTAAAGAAATTGTTGCATAAAACAGTATTAAACCAATATATTCTGATTACAGATTTGTGGTCAAACATTTTCAAGAACAGAATATTGTAGAGAACACAAAAGAATTCATACAGGAGAAAAACCTTACAAATGTGAAACTTGCAAGAAAAGTTTTAGTAGATCCAGCAACTTGTATACTCATATGAGAGTAAGTAAAATTACATTTCAGGTTTGTGTATAGTATACACTCATTGTATAATTGTGTACAAAATTAACTTGATTCTCTTCAGGTAGATACCGGCAGTTTATTGAACTGAAATAAATCATGTCATTAGGGAGTTGGTAGAAGGCTTCTAGTGTTATATAGTTATCTTCAGATGTAACGGTAATGAGGTGAAATATACATTCTTATTCTTAAATTTATAGAATATTTTATTTTATATTGGGTTTGTACACAGTGATGTATAACACCTAACACACTGTTTTTATATTCATAAAAAATTGTATATTTCTTAAGAAATTGTAGTTTTATATAAGATTATTAGGTTTGATAGGAGTTTAAGTCCTTTTAATTTGATTTTTAATGTTCTTTCAGACACACAACACTGAAGCCCAGCGTCATATATGTAATGTTTGCTTTAAGTCATTTGCTCGTGCAGATAAACTAAAAGATCACATGATCAGGCACTTACAGATCAAGAGATATGCCTGTCGTTTATGTCCCAAAGCTTATAATGAAAAACGGGATCTTACAAAACACTTGGAAAAAGTACATTCAAGTAATGACAATATAGATACATGATAGAGAAAGTATTAGGTTTGATATGATGAATTATTACCTTTGTAATAGATTTCCCATTATGGAAAGTTCCTTACTCTACCAGGATATTTCTGGTATGATTTTGGTATAGATAATATATAAATCTCAGGTAAATTTATTAATTCAAATGGTATTGCTGGGTAGTGATCGTGGAAGAAATGGTTTTGTAAAATAAAGAGAAGTGTCAGGGAAGAAAAGAAAAGAGAAGGAACAAACTAGGGGGAAAAGAAAATGGAAACAGACAGACAGACACACACACAGATAGACAGACAAACAAATTGAGTGACCCCACTGTGTACACATACATATACAAACTAGATAGCTAGTTATTGAAAGTGAGAGATTTTGACTGAATTGAAATTAACAAGGAAAGTGATGAGTCCGTATAAGAAGTTCCCTTGCATGAAAATGCTTTAATAATAAGTTGGAATGAAATGAAAGTTAATTTCCAAAAGATGCCAAAGATGATTTCAGAATGTTGATTACCTGAAATTTAAACAGCTATCAGAGGATTGGATATATTTCACAGTTAGGTTTAGTTAGCTATTTTTTAACAGCAAGTCAAGTTAACTTATATTGGTTCCTTCTATATATAATAAGGTATTTTTCATGATGCAGACTGAATATTATTTTGCGACAGCTGTTTTTTGCCAAAATGTATTAGTACAAACATTGTAAGAATGTGTAAGCAAAGGAAAGTGAGCTATTTTCCAGATATTTGTGCAATAAATAAAAATAATTGTCATCCAAAATTAAGGTATCTACAGTAATTCAGTCTTTGTCACTTTATTAGTCATCTTTATGTACAAAAAAAAGGAATGTTGTATTAGCAAAGAGAGTTCACTCTGTACAAATTGAATGATATTCAATTCAGAATATAGGTATGATGTGGGGAATATTAATTATACAAATGCAGTGTCCTAGATATGGAAAGGCAGACAAATAATATATGACGTCCATGACAGTAAGCATGAATTTCAGACATTATCATACTTGTGTATAACACAGAAATACAGACAGTTGGTGGAATATGTATTTGTAATACATCTATTAATAATCCTGTAATTTCAACATATTCAACAAATTTAACATCTATAACTTTTCTATGAAACATGTAATTTTTTTTTTTTAAACAAGATACAATAGTTTAGGTCTAATGCTTTCCATTTTTAAATCATTATGGTTACATCCATAAATAAGATATACGCACACACACACACACACACACACACACACACACACACACACACACACACACACACACACACACACACACACACACACACACACACACACACATACACACACACACACACACACACACAAACACACACACACACACATACACACTGACACACCCACACACACTCACACACACACACACACTGAAACACACACACACACACTAACACACACACTGACACACACACACACACTGACACACACACACACACTGACACACACACACTGACACACACACACTGACACATACACACACTGACACATACACACACTGACACACACATACACACACATACACACACACACACACACACACACACACACACACACACACACACACACACACACACACACACACACACACACACACACACACACACACACACACACACACACACACACACACACACACACACACACACTCACTCACTCACTCACTCAGAGACAGACAGAGACACACACACACACAGATAGACACACTCATGTAGACACACTCATATAGACACACACACACACATGC
>NC_091570.1:12550075-12552575 GCF_042767895.1 Penaeus vannamei
ATGTCGCGTTATCCAGGGCGTACCTTCTATAATGACTCCTCACCTTAAGTGACTCCTCACTTGCCAGTCTTCAGCCTGCCCTACAGCGAGATTTACTCTCTTACAGACTCACCTTTCGCTAGGTCATAACCTGACTCAAACCTGCCCTCCCTCTACCTTGGAGGTAGGTACCTATGCTGTTCCGTGTACTGCATGTGACAAGCAGTATTTTGGTGAAACAGGCACCAGTCTTACTTAGCATCTGTCTCCAGATAAAGAAGCTGTATCCAGGGGACACAACAACAACGCCCTTTTCTGTCACCAGTGGGTCACAGACCATCAGATGGATTGGTCAGCAATGCACATTGTCTTCCCTTCCGCTGATGTCCATGTCCACAGACAGTTGGAATCATCCTTAATCAAGATGCTGCACAGTTTCAACTTGAATAGAGGTTTTTCTCCTGTGGATAGTCTCCTCGCTTTCCACAACCTCCGCCTTCTTATGTATGCTCGCAACCCTTTACATAGACCGCCTGATCCTTCTCACATGCCATGTTCCTTCTTGTCATACTGCTTCCTCTCCCCATACCCCTTTAGACCCGGAGATGGAGTCAAGGACAATTCGGAAACTTGTCTTATTTATTTCAATAAATCTAGTTTGTGATTGTGTTTTTTTCTACCTTAGTATCAACTCAGTAGAATGTTTTTCCAGTCATACATATATATACACATACATATGAATAAATATAATATATATATATATATATATATATATATATATATATATATATATATATATATATATATATATATATATGCTTATTTATTCATAAAACACATACACACACACAAAATTGTGAGTAATACTGAAAACAACACATTTTGCACAATCCTGCTTTCTCTGTTATTCACTTATTTCACTCGGAGGATTATTCTATAAATGAAACAAATTCTGAAAAAACAGAGCATTATTTATTCAGCAGAAATAAAGGTTATAAGGCTTCAACAGTAAGCCACTGTAACAATATAATACAATGACTTCTTAGGATAATGCATCTGTCAACATCTTACTATCTGCAGAATAATGAAGGATATGAAATTACATGATTGAACTTCAATTATGAGGTATTACTTTATGCCAATTATTAATATTGTACTGGACATTTTATATGTGAATACCTACATCTTTCAGTCAACATGCAACCATTTTAATAGTATTTAATTATAAAATGATATTTAATCTCTGATATACTATACATTTTTGATGAAATGTTTGCAGCATACATGAAAATTGGCAGACAAATGTAGCTTTCATATCCATGCAACATGAATATCTTGCTTAGCAAGACTGGCATGATATTTACAAAGCTATAAAATTCTATAGTATTTATCCCATATATTCATATTTGAATATTATACAGGTGAAAATGCAATGAATTATTAACTAGTATCTATAAACTTTATATACAGGATGAGTTTAGTCATCTAAACTGTACAGGTCAAGTTCACAAGTTTGATATATTTCTATATACAGTGATATGCTCGTTTAGAAGACTTAAAAGAGATAAAAATCACAGCACTGTTCATTACCCTTCTTAGAATCCAACACTTAAACATTCCTAACTGTTTGTATTAGAGGAAATATATTTTCAGCACAATTAATAGGTATTGGATCAGATGAAAAGAGTAACCTAAACACTGATAAGGACTTAGGCCCCAGACACCATTTACACATGACTCTCCAGCACAGGATACAGTGGATTCAGGACAGCCTCCTGGACACTTAGGCGACGATGAAGGTTTTCCTTATCATCCATGTCACATGGAAGAACTAATTGCTGTGGTCTAGATAAGTCAGGTGAAGATGTCCTTATACGTTCACGGGCTAACCATGCTTCTAAAGACCTGTCAGTGTTCAACCTCTCATCTGCCACAAGTGGTTGCAATCGCTCCCATGCTGAAAGACGAGTAGAACGGGGACTACTTCTAGACATTTCCCCACTATGTAACCACGCCCACTTGGCTAAGTCCTTCGTGCCTCCTACAGTATGGCGTCTTTTGATGTGTCCACGGTAACCTGATCGCCGCATGCTAGACTTACTAGTTTTATTGCTACTGCTGCTGATATTATTGTAATGATTACTATTTGATGACTTCATGGGATTGCTACTTGGTTGGCTGTCTGTGTTCTGTTCAAATTTTTCCTTCAGCTCTTTCACATTATGCCGTCTACTCCGAACATCAGAACTTCTTCTTGCAGAAGCGGTGGAATTTTCTCTGGACTCTGATTTCCTTGGCAAGTCACGTGACCTTCCTAAGCCATCCTGGCCATCTGATCTTTTCATTTCCTTTGGTTTTTTCTCATTTAAACTTTCCTGAGTATCTGTCCTCTTCAGCTCTCTGGCCCTCTTTTCTGTCTTTTCTTTAAGATTATTTTCTGTTTTCTCTGATTTGGTGAGTGAGTCTGATCTTTTGACTTTTACTTCTCTGGTCACATCTTCATTTAATTTATTACTACCCT
>NC_091570.1:12557575-12575075 GCF_042767895.1 Penaeus vannamei
CCCTTAAATATCAGAGATACATATCACTTGACTATTTTAAGTTGTATCAGATGGTATATTCCAACCACTTAAAGGCATTAAATTATCAAAGCCAAATATATCTAAGATCTTTTTCAAAATAAAAGAATTTATCCTTTCAATCAAAACATATTCTATTCTTAAATATATCCAAGAGATCTCTCTGATGTGTTAAAGTATGTCTTTCATAACTAAAATTTTACAATGGTAAATAAAGGGAAAGAGAAACAAAAGTCACAATTCATTTTCTCATAACTGGAAAAGATTACCTATTGCTTAGACTAAATCTATACAGTACCAACCAATTTGGTTTTATCTTACTTAAATTATGCGAAAAAAATCCCTCATTGAGAAATTTCATAAAAGGTCATAATAAGATATACTGAAAATTAAATTAGACATTACAATTTGTACAAAGAAAAAAAAGAAAAAAAGAAAAAAAAAAGAAAAAGAAAAAAGGAAAATTCATTAAAAAAAAAAAAAAATCCTCATACATGGTAATTCTTGTATAAATAGCTTTGACTTACCATCATCATGGGGTATATGTGAACCATCACGTAATGAGTCTAAGGAACCACATCGTGGCATTCCCATTTCTGGACCATTTATAACCTGGAAAGAAATTATAGCAATACAATACCTGAAGTTTTCAGCAATGGTATGAATCATTACCATATTTAAATTTACATTAGACATTTTGTGAAATGTACAGAGAAAAGTAATGCAAATGAAAGATTGAATACAAATACAAATATTAAATGAACTTCCTGGACCTTAATGTAATTCAAAAATCTATGAGCCTTAACCTTCTACTCTCATGAAAGCTGTTAGCAATATCCACATTCTCTACCAACTTCTGACAACTGGTTTACTAGCATATCAAAAATACCTTAGAACCAATGAAGTGCTGAAAAAGCATATGTGAAGCTGCATTAACTAATAATTCAGGCAGTCTTGAACATAACCTAAAGGGCATTCTAATACCACAGAAACTGTTCTCAAAGAAAATAAAAGGCTTGTAAAGAAAATTCAAAAGGAATATGGAGTGCAAGATGGCACCCCTACCTGATCCCTGCTGGCTCTAGCTCTCTTCAAAGTGCCATTATTAACCACCTTCTGGGTGTTAAAGGTGGAAGGGGAGAGAGTATTGGCGTGCGGCTGAGTCACATTCTCAGCAGAGGATCCTCGGCGAAGGGGTCGGGGAGAATGGTATAGACGACTAGGTAGGATGTGGTGTAACAGTGAGTCTTTTTGACGCCCAAGGATCGGGGTGCTCGGCTGAGGAGTTAGTGTAGAGCTGGGTGCTGTTACGTGAGAAGATTGATTTTGTGAGGAAGGGCGACTATTGTGAGGTGGTGGCCGAGGGCTTTCTGGATAAATTATTGTTTGCCCAATTTTACGTGTAGGGGTTAGTTCTGTACCAGCTTCAGCCAATGAAGGAAACAGGGAAGGAGAAGAAGAAGATGAGGTCAAGCCAAACAGGAAACCAGAACCTTTACTTGATTTCTTTTTCTTTGGAACTGAAGGTGACAACTGTTGTGGTGTACTGGAAGGTTTCCTCCCAATTTTATAATGTTCATTCTGGTAGGAATCTTCAACTGGCTTTTCAGTCAAGAAATCAGCATCATGTTGCTGAGACGAACGAGTTAGACTACCATACCCTGAGCTACTAGATGAAGAAGTAGAACCTAAAGTACTATGAGGCGAAGCTGCATTATATTCAAGCCAACGGTGTGACTGCTGTGGTGTTAGGCCATGCTTAGCATCATTAGTCCTGTTGCATACTAGTCCTGAAACAGGCTCACTATCAACCTGAATAGTAGGAAGTTGTGGAAAGTCATTGTTAGGTACCTGGGTGGTAGCATTAGTGGTGGGTGTGAGTGAAGTGTTAGAGAGGGGATGGTGAGAGAGGGCTGCTGAGATGAGACCAGTCTGGGAACTTGTGCTGGAACTCTGGGAAGTTAGTGATCCTTGGTCCCCACCCATACTCTCACTGAGCCCTTGAAGCCGCCATGAGTAGTCAGAAATCTTGCGCACAACCTCTGTAAGTAAGAGATACAAGTTTAGATACGATAATGAGACATCTTGAAAAAAGTTGCAAATCTGCATATTTTGCAAATCACAATCAGTGAATCTTTCCAATAACCTAACATTAATATAATGTCTGGCTAGATATAGTACAATATCAAACTTTAAAAGAAGTAATATTCACTACAGACTTAAAGGAAAACATAAAAGTTAGTATTCATTAATAAGCTCAATCTTGTCTGATTTCAGAACTGAGGTAAGTGTTTAAAGTTACTGCAGTGTGAAAAGGAATCTGAACAGTATCACTTGTTTTTTTAATCTGTGAAATACATCTATATGTCCTACCACAATTGTTATAATATACAAAGACAGTCCTCCATATTTCTTTAAATGTAAAATAGTTTAACATTTTAAACTTGGGATTCAGCGAAGATTTTTCAAATGACAACTGATTTTCACATTATAAATTCTATTTATTATACTAATAAGTAAAAAGTGTACCATATCAAATGCAATGATATATTCAAATATGGAATAGAGAAAAGGACTGAAAAAATTGCATAAATCTTTACAAAGTATCATAAGTTATTCAATTCTTTCTTGTTTTCAATGTATTGTGTTGCACTGTGGTGAAGGTGGCTGCTGAGCCTGTCCAACTCTTATAAAATTGCAGATGTCTTCTTTATCACATTATGTGTCGTCTTCATGTATTCTTTACAATTAACATATACATATTTCTTATAATCCAGTGTTTCCCCTTTTATACTGAATATCATTTTTTCTATGAGATAAAGATAAATTCAGTAGGTACCAGAAACATGGAAGTGTCTTAATAAAACTGAATGAACATATCAATACATAATATAAGACTTTAATGTTAGTAATTTTCCAATATTAAAAATGTCAATAAATATGCACCTAATTTTGTTTTGTTCTAAACTATATATAGAGCCTATTTTTGTAATATAAAAAGTAGTATCTCTGATATACACATATAGAACTTATCATACTCTAGAGACCAAATAATACTTATAAAAAATCTATAAACTAGGTCATCCTTCTCTTACTATGCAAAAAAAAAAAAAAAAAAAGATATACCAAAAAAAAAAAAAAGAAATATTTAACAAAAACAAATAATCATATGGGTATGTACATGTATGTATTTATATATATGTATTCATTTATGCATATAAAAATATATATACATATGCAAACACACACTGATAATACAGCACATATGTAAGTAATGGGAAAGCAAGGGAGAACATAGGCATCAAATGAAATATGTTATTAGGGAATAGGCTTTATAATTAAAATCACTTTGTACAAAAGTACCATGTAGAAGCTGGCAATAACAAAAATTAAAGAAATTCCTCTGGTTTAAAAAAACAAAAAATACAGGAAAATAGAAAAAAGGTCTTACTGAAGATACTAGACACAGCTGATAGTAAAACAAATACAACTACATTTGTTCATACATAAAAGAATATTTCTTTATTTACAACTGAAAGAAGACAGGACTAGGAGTCACTCAAGGAAAAGGTGGGACAACTGACTGATGGGCAGGGAGAAATACCTCTTCTCTACAAAATTCTTATATATTGCCACTGGTGGAGCCATTGATTTATTCTACTCTTTCCTAAGCCAAGATTTTTATCTTCTGAGCAGCTTACCTTACTGTGATCAATAGATCAATATTTAGAATAAAGACTAAGTACAAAACATTACATACACAAAAGGTATTAACACATTAGTAGTTTCTCCATTTTGTCTTATTCCTGGAGTGATGCACTGTTTTGATACACATAAATTCTAGGTATCCTACTAGGTATACATTAAGTTAACCTATAGTACTTTGAGAAAGAAAAAAGAAAAGAAAAGAAAAAAATAAACATCAACTATAAATGCATTTTGTGCAAGAGTACAAGCCTGAAGTATGGAAAGGTATGGGAAGTAAACATTATGAGCAGATGAGAAATAAAGAAATGATAAACTACAATACTGTGATATTCAAACAAACCCCATTCCAGGCAAACATAAAATTTACAGGAAAACAGAGTGATCTGATGTGAAACTTTTGTCAGTATTAATAAAACCTAACATAGACCATATTATATCACATCTCAGTAACATCCAAACTAACAAAATCAAATATTACTGTATGTATAGTCTTTGGGATAAAACAAAGGCTTGAGATATAAAAATGAAAGACAAAATACACAAAAACAATAACAATAAATAATAATAAAAAGTTTACAAAACCACATTCTGTGTATTACAGCTTACACACAAGAATCAAACAGCACGCATACGAAATCCTAGGCTTGTACAGAATATCCTAGTATCTACACATAAGTAAGAGTGAAACAACCTTGAAATCAACTCACACTCTCCAAAACATACAAAACTGAAAACTGAGAAGGATAGATATAAAGTCCAATTTTAATATGCTGCAACATCCAAGAATATATCATGCATGTCTGAGTATGGTAAATGCCTTTAACTAAGTCTAAGTATGCATAAATATGTGATTGTGCATGCAATTCACATATAATGAATAAACAACCATGCAGCATACAACCAGCAAATGTTTGGGGGATAGAATCACCTCTAAACAGCCCTAAAGGCAAAATACCTCATGGAAGCAGATACATTCCAAGTGTTCTATGCAGCCAGGGTACTAGGAAGGCTCTGTTATAAGATATCATTTGTATCATGTTAGTATTGTTAGTTTGTTAGGTGTGAAGACCATAAATGTGTTAAGATTATCAATAAAGCACGTCAAGTATACTAACAGCAGACACACACACTGTCAAACAAGCACTAAGATTTTTTTAAATTGTAGAGTTAACTGCATTAATTCTACTAACAATAGATTTCTCCAATTAACACACTATTACTCATTAACTGCAACCCACAGGATCTGATATAATTGTAGCCAGCAGAAATAGTATATATTATTAGTTAACATAGTTTGAAAGAGATTAAATAAAAAAACTCTAAGGCTGACATGCATATCCCACACAAAATGGAATATTCATTATACTGATTACACTGACATGAAACGAGTGCTAAACATAATGATCAGCAGGAGAATGTATCTTTACAAAGAGATATCAAGCCAATCCACAATTCAGAAGAAGCTTCAATGGACTCATGACTCTAAAACTTATATTTCATGTTAAATCCTGATTATTTGCCAAGCCATCACATCAATTACATCCTCTAAGGTAAAAAGCCTGGCTAAATACATGCAGTTAAGAAGTACTAAAATAACAGTGAATGACATCAAACATATCTTAATATATTCAGATTACATCTAAATATCTATACAGTACATATATATAAAATATATATACAATATACATTCAGTTTTCATAAGCCTATCAATAAACATACTCAAAACACCCATACATGAACACACACACATCTTTCTTTCCTGCTCATTAATCTTAATTTGGCAAAATATGTGATATAAAATTTTCAAATAAGTGTTTTATATGAAATATCTAAGAAGTTGACTTCATAAATCAATTTATGAAAAACAGAATTATTTGCTACTTTTAATATCCAATGAAAGTAAATTCCAAATGTAAATAAACAATTATAGTTAAAATTTAGAGTTTCTGGCAGAGAAGTAGCACACACAGGCAACCATGTCTGTTATATAGTTCACTCAACTATTATTCAATTTACAAATTTAGGGCAAACAAAGGTTTGACCAAAGGAAAGTAAAAGAATCTTAAATAAAGCGAACTCCAGAATCCCACAAAAAATAATCTTGGTATTAGCAATGGTATAATTTGTATTCTGAACATACTACTCACTAAATGGACTTCAGTAACTTATTTCTATTACAGGTACCAATGATATGATTTATCTCACCTGTTGGGTTGTCAGCTAACTGGTCAAGGATATCTTCTGATTCCATGTCCTGCTTAGCTCGCTGCCAGAGTTCCTCTAGTCTTCTCCTCTCCACATCTCTCCTTTCTGTTTCTCTTCTGTGTTTAGTCAGGTCACGGTGAAGCATAGCTCGTGTCTCCATTTCAAATCGCCTGATTCGTTCCTGAGTACTAGCACTGAGGCCAGCATAAGAACGAATAGCTACTTCATCTCCAAAGAGGGAGGATGTCTCTGGTGTTGTCAGCTGACTAGATTGTTGGCAGGAGGGAGCTATGACAGAACTACTACCGGGGGGTGGTGGTGTGCTAGAAGATAACGCATCTTTCTTGATAACACAAAACAGACGACCATCCTGTTCAGGTAAACTGTGCTTTCCCTGTTCACTGGCACTAGTCCTTTCGCTACTCTGTGTTAAACTAGACATACTAGAAGGATGACCATGAACACTCATTAAGCTCATATTTGAGATCTTACGTTCACTCATTGGTTTTGGATCTGGTAGTTCAACCATACTTTCAATCTGTTTAGCTAATAATCTTTGCTTTCTTAATTCTGCTTCCTTATCAATATCTCTTTCTTCAAAACCTCCTTCCTTATCACTATATTTAATATCATCTACTGGCTTGTCATCAACTGGCTTTTTATATTTCACTTTGTGAACTTTCCTATTTGCTGCTGAAATGATGGAAGAAACAATATCCTTCTTCAAGTCTCCCTTTGCACCTGAAAACAAGTTAAGATAATATCTTATTATACAGACCAGTAACTATGATTCATCTTTAGTATCATATTTATGGTTATTCAACCATAAAGCACTTTGCACACCTCATACCTTCAACTTTCTGAATGTTGTGAAGAAGTAGTGCTTGGCTAGATGGTGTTTCAGGTTCCATGGTAGGTGATAATGAATCACTTGCAGAACTTTGTAAAACAGATGGACTTAGAGATGGTGGAATTACTTCTTCTCCATCATCATCATTAAAAAACCAAGCTGCCTGCAAATTTTACAAAAGCATGACTTAATTTTGAGCCTTTCTAACTACTCAAAAATATTACTTTTCAATATAGGTATATTTAATCTCAGTCTAGCATTTAATCTTACAATTTTAACTTACTTGGCCTATCAATGTCTCAACAATTTTGCACTGATGTGACATGTCTGTAACCATGGTGATCATGTTGTCGTCCCCTGAGCGAACTAGTGTTGGTCCAAACACAATGGCCAAATTTCGGACATCCATTTTGTTAGACTCACTGTTGCTGACAATATGACTTAAGTGAAGCATAAGGAATCTGAGTGTCTCATAGTGATGATCAGGTAATTCTTGTACCTGCAAGAACATACAATATAAATTTTTTTGCATCATGGGTGCTCTACATCATAATACTATTTGTTTTTCTCTGAAACAAATATATACATATTCATGATGAATATCAGTCTGTGAATAGAAGGGACATATAGAAGCAAAATGAGCATACATATAGGCTGTAACTTACCAATCTCCTGAGCTCCATTAACCTCTGATTTGGATCCTCTATTTTACTGGCTTCAATGAATAGTGGATAAAGATCACAGGTAAAAAGCGGGTCTGGTAACTTCTGGAAAAACTGCTTTAACATACTGGAGATCACATTCACATCAGACCATCTGGGGGAAGGAAAATAAGAGGATCTCCTTAGCCTTTTTTGGGAGGATGCACTAAAAAATGGAATACATATGTAGAAGTTAATTTACTTTACATTCAGCAACATACTCAAGATGAAAAACAAAAGAGATAAATAATATATCACTTACCTTGGGTCACTATAGTCAATAGCTTTGGGTCCCTTGTTGATCATCTCGGTTAAATGTGTTACTGCTGCTTTATTTCCTGGGATACGATAGATGCCCTGAGTTTGTAAACCTCTTGTCTCCACAACACTGACACAGAGGGCCACCAATAGTGGAACAAATTCATTTTCTTCTGACTGTAATAGAAGAATAAACATATGACAGTTACTTTTATTAGTTGGTTACTATGAAGATAGAATACTTCATATTATCAAAGAAAATAAAGAAACAAACAAGAGGTGATCATAATATCTAACCTTTTATCTATATAGCAATAAAAAACTTACACAATCAACTGCTGATTAAAAATCTAAGCAACAGTACAATGGGAATGAGGAAGAAAAGACAAACACCACAGAACTTACTTGTGGGCAATCTTCTAAGCATACACCTATTGTTGCACCCTCTGGATGGGGGGTGGTAGGGGTGATGGCAGGGGAGCCACCTTGGATCTTCTTCATGAAGGGTCTTACAAGATTGCCTCTCCAAGTCTTAGACTTAGGTGAAGAATTGCTCTCTGAAAAAATCAAAATATCTCATTTATGTACACAATTAATATTCCAAGTTCTGAAATTAATAACAACAATAATTGTGCATGTATAAATACTACTAATACTACTACACTTTATTTGTATCTTTATGTGGGCGCGTGTGTATATGCCTTAAGGTGCGAAGAGCTGGTGCATACGTGCGCTCAGATCATGTTACACTAAGCAATTCCTTTACAACGAATGTATGAAGTATTCAGAAAGGAGTGCCGCCGCCTCACTCACCGACGCTGCTAGGCTTTCGGGTCTTGGTCGACGGCGACTGCCCGGTGGGCGAGCGCGTTCGCAGTGACGAGGTCAGTTTCCGCATCGCCTTGTTGCTAGTCTGCGGCGATACGTTGTTATTGTTCATGGGGGTTTTGCTGCATGCCTCTCCTTCCTGTGAACGGGGAAAATAATAGCATTAACATAACAAGCAAAACTTTTAAACCTTTAAGTTTCGAACTAAATAATTTCGAAAGATTTGGACTTGACCATAATCAAGTTTTGTTGACTTGACAATGTATTACCCTTTATGAAAGATGTCTCTGATTTTTGCATTCTAATTGAAGCAGCACAACTACTACAGAAAGAGGAGAATATTAATGTCTACCTAAACATTTACTGAATGCAGTTTTGACTGCAGTACTCCAGGGTGAGAAAGTGAAGTCGGCGATATTTTAGATGTGAAAATGTAAAAACATTTTCCACGGAAACGTAAAATTATGTTTTGATGTCCTTCAAATAAACCACCATACTAAATTTGTTATGAATCCTTGGGTTGTGTGAAGTAACCGTTAGCTATTTATGTTTATATTTAAGAACTGCGTTACGGAAAGAGTTGGAGACATCTGCTATTAATTTTCGCTCTTAGACACTGCGACATTGCTACTGGCCTACGGTTACCTCTACTTATAGAGGAGCCTATTTTTGATGTAAGAAAAGGAGGTGACGTCCAGTTTGTGGCTGATACTTACCTGTATGGCACAGTTATTCTGCAGAGTGGAGAGCCAAGCCAGCATCTCCGGCGGAGTGTCGGCCTGGAGCAGCAGCTGCGACCCGCCCGGCGTGGCCAGGCGCAGCACATTCCGCCTCTTGGTGTAGTCGCTCGCTACTTCCACTTCGGCGCCACGCAGGGAGATCTGGTCCTCTACACCCAAGGGCGTCTGCAACACAAAAAAAAAACCGTTTGTTAGATATTAAAGCTCTGTAAATACAAAGAAAGTCGAACATCTACAAAATATTCTTATATATATATTTATAATTACACTCAATATTCGTATATATTTGCATATACACATACACATTTATCTCTGTGTGTGTGTGTGTGTGTGTGTGTGTGTGTGTGTGTGTGTGTGTGTGTGTGTGTGTGTGTGTGTGTGTGTGTGTGTGTGTGTGTGTGTGTGTGTGCGCGCGCGCGCTCGTGCGTGTATGCGTGAGTTTTCAGTCTAATCAGATTAATGAATATTCTAAGCAAGACGGCAGCGTGTGCGAATTGCCTGCAGACGGGAACAAAGTCTACATAAGACCTTGGCCTGGAGTACCCAACGCCCGGGACAAACTGCTCGAGGCCCTGCTCATGTTAAGGCTAAATATTTATGAGGGAGGTGATGATGATGCAATTAGGTCAAAGTGTAATAAATGTTTGGGCTTGGCGGGGAAAGACGGGGTACACTCGCTCTCACTCACTCCTCGCTTGTTCCGACCTCGAGCTGGCCTCCAGAAGGAACACAGGCTGAAGTCAGCCTCGAGACAAGGTGGGTCGCATCCCGAGAACGGAGAGGAGCAAGGGAAGGACAAACGTGAAGAAAGGAGAGGCGAAGAAATAAAATAAAGGCGAGGAATATAGGGAAAAGCAGTGGGTAAAATGTATGCAGAAGATATGTGGAAAAAAAGGAAGAAAGAGAAATTAGAGACGAAGGAATATAAAAGAAGCCCTCCTCCTTCTACTACTCCTGGAGTCAGCCTTCCTTAGGACGGCAGGCTCTCACCTGACACCCCCGCCGCTGTAACTCAACGCCTCTCCGACTTATACAACACACTTGCCTTTGTTACTACAGAGGAAAGTTACCCTAACCTGTTACTATGGGGGTTAGTTTACCTTAATATTAAAGAGGCTTTATTACCATGTATCACTAAGAAAGTAACGATTTTCTACTCTTACTGATAATGGTTAATGGAATAAGAGACATCAGCGATTCTTTTATGAAAGCTATGTAGCCTGATTGCAACTATTAGTGATTTACCTTCATAAGTTGAATGTAAATTACGTAAAACTACTTGGGTTTACTTCTTAAACTTTCTAAAATGAAGACCAGAGTGCACGAAAGAGGCTTCCTGTAGACCACGGGAAAATGGATATCACGTAACAAATCCAAATCTAAAAATGGCAACGTTATACTCATCAGTCATTAAAACAGTTTTGCCCTAAGCAGTTTCGCCATCCCCTCACTTACCCAGGAGCCATATGAGGAAAGGTTCCAGAACCGAGGAATGCGTCCGTTGGCAGCCACGGCGGCCATGGGAACGCAAGCGATCTTCATGGTGCCGCTGCTCGTACTCAAGGGAGGGTGACAGCGAGGTGTTCAACCGAAGGGCGAGGGAGGACCAGTAGAGAGAAAGGTCGAGGGAGAACCAATGAGACAACACGGCAGGTTCACTCTCGTGAGTACCGGCAGCATGTAGCTCACTCTGTGCTGCCCTCCCCTACAGAGCCGCATGTCTTTACGCTCTCACCGCAAGCTACGCTCTTCTCCACAACACAAAAGCTGTCTTTGCCTTCGGCGCCTTGTTCACTGTTGTTTTATAAAGACATCAATTTGACTCAATCATCCCAAATTCCAGTAAGATGTTCACAGAGCCCAAGTGCCCGCGGATACGGCTGTAACACTGTCCCATAATCGTTCCGCTCTTCTAGGGATCCATGATCTCAGGGTCCCGCCACGTGACCGAAGCGTGCACGTACAATCCAGTGTTTTATTTCCGCGCGATGTGGATCATGTTGCTGGGAATAATAATCTCGGTTCTCATATCGAGGAACTTTACACACATATTACATATATCACGCACGGAAGAAAATAAATCATTACTCCGATAGATATCTTTCATCCCGAGAAACAAATTTCTTGGTATGTAGATGTAGACGCAAGAGCTACGGTATGTTTTACATATCCTCCAGATCTTTCAAACGAGCACATATAGGCCTAGGTATTGCCAAAGTGTTCTGATGACCAATCATTATTATGACCAATGAAGGAGCCAGGACCAAGATGTCATATGGGCTCAATTGATTCACCACAGCAAAATAATGCCGGGACGACTGTAGGTTTTGCGACTATAAACACACACACACACATACACACGCCCAACGATTTAAAATAATGTAGCCCCCCAAGTGAGCACAGGAACACACACGCACTCGCATCGCCTTTGTAACTTAGGAAGACAAATAAAGGACACGGGTCACAAGGGCAAAGACGAGGCCCGGCTGCTGGCGAGGGTCTCAACACCTATAACATTTCCTGGATCATAACCCGCACTTAAACCCCCTCTGAACCGGGTCGAGATCAGGTCCTCCTCCCGTGCCCAAGGCGTGGCCCACATATCCAATCGATGCAACGCCATTATCATCATCATCATCATCATCATCATTGCTGTTATGAACTAAGCTTGTGGGCGATCTCGAAAACACGTTTAGCTTCGCATAATTAACTCATCCCAAAATAAATAATCGAATCGCATCAATTTTAATCACAACAGAACGTCGGGCTGAGCCAACACCAAGGAAAGATTCGCTAATAATTTCAATCGCAACGCTTCCAGGAAATCAGGTGCAAAAATATCTCTTCCAGCACAGGAAACTTGAACCGAAGTTAGTGATGGAAAACGAATTGTAAAGCGGGGGATGCGAGAGTCAGAGAAAAGGGAAACCGAACGCGACCAAAGAGTTAGGATCATTTCCGTTCTTCGTGTCTAGTCCAGTGATAATGTTAAGTTCCATGATGTGCTCATAAATATTAATTTCCTGTGTGCTGTTTTACAACAAAATGTTGATTTTAAGTCTCCATCAGGCATAGAGAGGATTATTTGTGACGAAAAGGAAAACTAGCTTTGATCAAGACACTAGAAGGTACTTATAAGAATTGGATATAAGTGGAAACGCGTATGTTATTCAGAATGCCAGCGAGGTCAACAAAAATTACAAAAAAATAGCACATTCTGTCGGAGAGAAGGTGATGACAATAGCAATAACGGTGGCGATGATGCCAACAGACATGGCACTCCTTTACGAGTGCAGCGACGGCGATCACGACGCCGCGGGAACCGGTTCGCCCCCAACTTTCCAATTCATTTCTTTTCCTCCCTCGCGAGCCATTCCCGTGCTAGGAAATACCTCGCCGCGTCCCTCCATCTCCGTACAAGCCGCAGCAGCGAGTGACAAGGACAACATGTGGGATAAAACTCATCCAAGCGGAGAGAAGGTTAGCCGGGGAGCCTTACCGGACGCGGCCGCCGCCTCCCTCCTGCCTCCTGCACCTCCAGCCTTCCAAACATGGTCACTGCTGCACACCCTAAATATGGCAACCCTTGCCACTAGCTTGCTTTCGGCAGCCGTCTATCTCGCGATTCCGCCACATGTCTCGTTTTGGTATTCAGGAATGTGTCTCCAAAGTCAATTTATAAGCCTCGCAAATGGATATAACCTTTCTCTTACTTTTCCCACGCCCGCACCTCCACCGCCGGAACTCATAAACGTTCGGAGGCAAGGAGTGGCGCCCCCCGAGCGGTGCACGAACTGAACCTCGTTATCTGGGGAGGAAGTACCGCCTTCTGCCCCCCCCCACTCCCCCCCAACACAACACCCTCACGTTCCATGGCTAAAATTCGCAGCCTTCCCGGTGGCCTGGTGCGGCATCTTTGCGGTAACGGTGTTCCCTTCTTTACATCCTTCATTTCCTGTCTCATTAGTAAACAGTTATTCAAAGATGATAAGTATATGCAGAATATTATAAGCACATAATCATAAAACATAAACAAATACATACTTAAGTACATATATGTATAAACCTAGCAATATACAAATACCAATGAAAACCAAATACAAATAAAATGCGAATATCATCCGCACTTCCTTTTAAACTGGGTATATATGTACCAATATATATCTAACTATATACATACATATATATACATACATACATACATACATACACACACACACACACACACACACACACACACACATATATATATATATATATATATATATATATATATATATATATATATATATGTGTGTGTGTGTGTGTATGTATGTATATATGTATATGTATATGTATGTATGTATATATATATATATATGTATATATGTATATATATATATATATATATATATATATATATATATATATATATATATATATATATATACACACACACACACACATACACACACGCATATACACACACACATATACATATATAAATATATATATATATATATATATATATATATATATATATATATATATAGAGAGAGAGAGAGAGAGAGAGAGAGAGAGAGAGAGAGAGAGAGAGAGAGAGAAAATGTACATATATAATGTAAATACGTATGCATATAGTTTATCTATCTATCTATCTATATGTAATGGTTAAGGGAACATCAAACAACGCAGAACGGTAAGGCTAAAACTTCTCAGGTACGTCCTCTCACTCTCCCCTTCTCTTCCTCATACACGCAGACGCACACATGGACGGAGGCAAGTCGTAACTGGCGGTGCTCGAGTCGGAGTGTCTAACCGCAGTCACACTCCAGCCTGGCCACACCCCGGCTTGGGTTACCTGTGAGTGCGCGCGTGCGTGTGTGCTTTTGTGATATGTTGCAATGATACTAAATTCAGAAGTTGGTTCTCTTGCTATTTGTGTGAACTGGTGTGTGTAGGGTGGGGGATGGTAGGAAATGAAAGACAGTGGTGCTCACACACACACACACACACACACACACACACACACACACACACACACACACACACACACACACACACACACACACCCGCGCGCGCGCTTATCTACACTGAGGAAGGTGAGGGAAGGAGGATAGAAAATATAAAGGGAGGAAGGGAAGGGTGGAGAGAGGAAGGGAGGGGAGGGAAAGAGAGAGAGGAGAATGAAGAAGGAAGAGGTGGAGGGGGAGATATAGGGATAGAATGATTGGTAGATAGATTAATAGCTAGGTAAATCGATAGCGACAGTAAATGAGAGAGAGAGAGAGAGAGAGAGAGAGAGAGAGAGAGAGAGAGAGAGAGAGAGAGAGAGAGAGAGAGAGAGAGAGAGAGAGAGAGAGAGAGAGAGAGAGAGAGAGAGAGAGAGGGGGGGGGGCTATGAAAAAAAAAGTTAATACAGAAACGCAAGAAAAAGAAAAGAAAAGCCAAACAGAGAAAAAGAAGACAAGGCAGGAGAAGAATGCTCCCCTGGTCGTCGTCTGCGGCTTCCGGACCGGCCACGAGCGCGCCAGGGACGGCAGAATCCCAGCAGCGTTTTTTCTCGCCGCTGGACGGAAGGCTCGCGGGCCGCCATTCTCCCAGCAAGGTCGAGCGCGCAATGTCAAACCTCGGTTCATTCACAATCTCCCACAGTCTGCTTCCCTCTTTCGCCACCTCTCCGCTAACAAGTACAAATTGGATTACATCGTTGAAATCATAAAAATGAATAGTTGTAATGTAATGGCCAAGGGGGAGAGGGAAGGGGGCAATCTGTTGCTGGCGGTGAATCAGATTAAGAGCTTCCCCAGTGGGCGATTAGCATGTGTTTCTGTTGCGTGCTTGTGGATGGCCGTATGGTGTCCGTGACTCCTGCAATGGTTAGTCAGGGCAGTAGGCCCAATTCTGATGGTAGCAGCGGCTTCAATGGTGGCGGCGCGGGCATGTGGTGGGCAGGACGACTGAATGAGATGCCCAACGCCACTTCCTCCTTCGTAAACAAAAGTTGCCAACAGCTGTATTTACCACTCATTACGTCTCAAAGCCGCATCATTTTTCTTCCAGACATGCCCTTGGTTCCAACCCTCGGCTCATAAGCCCCTTAAGGGCACGCTAGTGTGCCTCGACGGGGACAGGACAGGGCAGCAGGGCGAGGGTGACACGGGCGTGGGACAAGGATTAGTGGCGGCCATGCTGACACTTCCGCCGCGCCAGGACACCTTGCTGGAGCGGTGCGTGCAGAACACACTTTCTCCTCCGATCACTATCTAATGATGGCACAGACCTTCAGCGGAATGATCTGGGCTCTCGCTCGACGGCGCCAGCGCTTCATTACTCTGCTGTTATCCTCCCTTCCATGATGGCGCGCGTTGCATTTTAAGAATGGACGCGAAGTCTTGCGTCGCAATCGTCAATCAAGCCAGACGTGGGTTAGCAGAAGGGGCGGAGGGGAGGCGGGGGAGAAGGACGGGGGAGGATGTGGGAGAGGGAACAGGAAGGGGGGAGGGAAAAGTTTGAGGGGGCAAGTATGGCGCTCTAGCTGTGCCTATTGATCTGCGCGGCATTGCTTGGGTCCGGGCGGGTGGGGGTGGGGGTAGGGGTGGGCGGCGAATTATCATGACACTGTCTCCGCTCACTCACTCCCGCTCCTTTTCGCCGACATCACTCAGCACAGAGACCTCGCTCGATCCCAGGGACCTACCAACGGGGCTGATAGCAATCCCAGCACTAATAAGCTCCCACTGACATGAGTCCCGCGGACGTGCCATGATGGAGTGGGCGAGAGTGGGGGAGAAGGGGGAAGGGGGGTCGGGTGCCGCTGGAGGTAGCGGGGTTGCTCTCCACCTTCGCCCATTCACTTCCGCGAGTCCACGTTAATGTAGACGACCTGTGGCTGGTGAAGCCACTCGCCCCTTCCTCCATCGACACCACTCCTCCGTTATGTAAGCAGACGTCACCATAGCCTCCTTGCATCATCAATAACACGCCGCCGAAGCTGTGTACACACCAGGGAGCGCGAGGTATCTTACACTGTTTACACGGCCGACTCTTTGCATGGCACACACACGTGCTCTCCAACACATATTCCCTAACATGATCTAAAGCACTGTCTTGAACCCAAATGCATCAAGTCGGATTGTCGTCCCATCTATCACGCAAATGACTACAGCGAGAGGATGCTCTTGCCACTGGGAAACTAACCATTGGCGGAGGAACAATAAAGCGAATAATTGTGGACCAACACTTCTCAATCCCCAATCAAACAGCATCTTATGCCCATGCCATTTACCTTACTAAGTGGATGCTAGGGATGTGTCCCACCTCGGTTTTTTCTATCTAAGGTATAGCTATTAATCTACTAGAAACCGAATCACCTTCTCTGCACCAAACGTTTCTTCTCAATTGAAAACACTAGAGTTGAAGGCATGAAGTTATTATTATAGTAGACGTTGTGTTCTGACGCGTGCCAGGCCGTCTCCTCCCTCCCCCTCCCTCCCCTCCCTTCCACACTACCTGACCTTCACCCACTTGCCTCCCCTGCGCCCCTCCCCTACCCCTCCCCGCTCGCTCTTAGGCTGACCCGCTTACAACATTAAAATAAATAAAATGTAAATTCCTCGCCGTTGCCGGAAGCGTCTATGGCTTACCGTGGGAAGGTCACCTCGCGAGGAGCCGAGACACAAAGCGTTACGTCATTAAACGTCGCTAAAGACGGTAAATACGTCGATTGAGCTAAATTACGACAGAAGACATAAAGAGCATAAGGTTGCTAGAGAAATTAAAGAAAGGAAGACGGAAAAAGGCCTAACAGGATCATAAAAACAAGAAAGGAAGAATAAAGGCGGCAAAGCGAAAAAATGGAGAAAAAACTACACATAATCAGAACAGATGAAGTCTCGAAGGAAGAGACAGGGCTGCCTCCTGCCTTCTCCCGGCGCCCACTCGCCAGCAAGAGGCAGAAGGGAAAGAGGTGGACAGAGCAAGTTGAGAATGGGAGCTGGCTTGTCACCCTCTACGCCACAACATTCCGACGGAGCTGAGAGGACGCCAACTCACGTACTCAGGCTGCTTTAAATCCCGTACGTGCTTTCTGATAGTGAAGGGAGGCACCAGCATTATGCCTACGATACTGAAATACTGTCGAGATCAATAGCATTTCTTCCCTGTGGGCTTAGTAAGCATAATTCATTTCCTTAGAAATAAGATTCCAAACT
>NC_091570.1:12592575-12597575 GCF_042767895.1 Penaeus vannamei
TCGAGTGTCACCCGTCAGCATTGCCGGTAACAATGCGGTTGCAACGGGAGCCAGAGAGAGAGAGAGAGAGAGAGAGAGAGAGAGAGAGAGAGAGAGAGAGAGAGAGAGAGAGAGAGAGAGAGAGAGAGAGAGAGAGAGAGAGAGAGAGAGAGAGAGAGAGAGAGAGAGAGAGAGAGAGAGAGAGAGAGAGAGAGAGAGAGACCGTAGTGGATGGATGACAGGGGTGGGAGGAAGAGGGGAAGGGAGGAGAATGGGAGGGGAAGGGAATGGGAGGGAAGGGAGGGGAGGGAAAGGGAGGAAGAAGGGGAAAGGGAAGAAGGGGAGGGGAGGGGAGGAATAGGGGAAGGTATGAGAGGGGAAGGGAGGGGTGGGGAGGAAAGGGTAAGGGAAGGGATGAGAGGGAAGGGCGAGGGAAGAGGAAAGGGTAACATACAGGAGGGGGTTGTGGTGAGGAGGAGAGAGGGGGGAAGAGGAGGAATGAGAGAGGGAGAGGAGGAAGAAAGGTTGGGCGATGAGGACTGGGAAGAGGGGGGGATGAGAATGAGGGACAGGGATCAGTAGAAGGGGGTTAAGAAGGAAGAGGAAGGAGGGAGATGGCGAGGTGAAGGGAGAAGGGGATGGCGAGAAGGAAAAGGAAAAAGAGGGGCGATGAGGAGGAAGGGGTAATTTGAGGAGAAAGGAGAGAGATGCACAGAATGGAAATACTGGGGCAATGACAGTGGGAACGGAAAGGTATGGAAGCAAAATGGGGTGAGGGGAGAGAGAGAGAGAGAGAGAGAGAGAGAGAGAGAGAGAGAGAGAGAGAGAGAGAAAGAGAGAGAGAGAAAGAGAGAGAGAGAAAGAGAGAGAGAGAGAGAGAGAGAGAGAGAAAGGAAGAGAAGACATGAGTACCCCCTCACCCTAGTCATACGTGACGTCAGAGAGTAGTATAAAGTTACAAACGTGACGTCATTATGATACTCTGGTTTCCGCTTATCGCTTACGCCTGTTTCTAAAGATTCAAGCTTATCTTAAGTTAATATTCTAATTTCCCACGCTTATTAGGCCTACAGCAACCCCCAAAAGGACAACACCAACATCTTAGAAGTAAGAAGAACCCGTGGGATACAGCCTGGTCGTCCCACAGGAATCGCACAAAGGAAGGTCTGTTGATGTTACCCGCTTTAAGTCATGAGTATAGGAGCGTTCGTGTGCTCGCAGCCTCGGGCTTGGGAAAATACACATCCAAACGCACGCATACAGACTCATACTTTCACACAATAATGCAATGCTGTTACTCGAGTGACAGAGCGGCTACTCACTCCTGGAGAGGCAGGCTATGCGTCACCGCCGCGGGAGGATCTCGTCGAGGTCACGTCGACGCAATGTAATTGTCTTTATAAAAAAACTTAAACTCGCTTTTCCATGGCATTCTGATAAGCCCACGTTTTCTTTTCCCTTAAAAGAATGCGATTGCGTCACCGTGCTGAGTGTTTGTTTTATTCAAAAGCTGCTTCGCGGAAACGGCGACCAAGACGTCACACGTCAACAGGATGGCGCGAATTATGGTTTCCTTTATTCTCCCCAAAATCACCGTCGACGAGGTCGGTCGTCCTGGGCGATGATGTGATCCGCAAAAATAGTCCTCGGTGAACGCTGAAGATGGAAATGGACGTGACCTTATCGGCGAAGTGATGGGAGTGTGGTCGATGGTACAAAAAAGGTTAAGAAAAATGAGTACTTTAAAAGGAGTACTGTACGTCACCTGCAGGGCATGCTGGCGGTCCTTGTAGAAGATGAGGGCGTGTCCTTGTACTACCGCCCATACTGTCTTCCACGACCTGTCGCCCGCTCTCTGAAAGCACAAAAGAGACCTCATGGTTAACGTTGAGTCCACGTTTAGGAGCCATAATAATTATTCATATATCACGTGACCACTAAAACTGAACCGCCCAACTATCCTTGTCAGCCCCTTCAAAATACGAACAACCTATGGGTAAACATGTCAGCCAAGGAGCTGCCAAGTAACAAGGCCGGATTTCCTATATTTAAAGAAAATGAAGTCACTCTTGTGTGTAAACGCCTAACACACATTCACATGCTTTTAACCTATAATTAAAAAGAAAGAAAAAACACACATCCGCATTTCTAGCACCCCAGAAACACGGGAAATTCACTAGAGTTAGCACATAATCGGGCCTTGAACATTCGAGGCGTCATAGGACATGAGGGAGCAAAAAATTGGGAATATTTCCTTGAATCGCCTTCCACTCCCCGGGGCGCGCTACCTCGTGAGTGTGAAGGAGCCGCCGTCGGGAAATGAATAATCACAAGGAAAAAAATACTGCCCATGGCGGCACAGTTCCCTAAGTTCGATATGAAGTTTCGTTATTTTCTTTCTTTAGTTCGAAATGAAAACGAATAAAGCCGGCAACGGAAGCACCAACAAGCGAGTCCCAACTGCCGCCCAGGACACCGACAATTCTAAACATTTCGCAATTCACTTCCTGACACTTTCCTAACATTCAACAACGACTGACTATCAAGAAAATTAATCTTTAAAAAATATATAAACAAAATAAAATTCCACCGCAGAAGAATCAAAGAACCAAAACGTCTCGTAGACAAGCTTATCACCCAATCCATATGCCGTAGACATGGCTGGACGGCAACAAAATGCAAATGAGGGCCTAAAAATAGATCACAGTACGCCAAAGGGCAGGCCCATTGTGAGCGTCCGGTGTCGTCTCCTCCGTTCGACTGACAGTTGTCTATTCTCGCTAATAAGGAATGACAATGAGCAAGATTAACATACCAGCTCCGTCTCTATGGTGGCCTTTCGCAAACTTGATCGCATGCTGCTCTGATGCAAGATATTCCATCTCATATCATATTACATATTCCTGACATACCGATACGGCAACTGAATCGCCTTTTGTTCCATCAAACTATCAGCTCACTGTCAGACGAAAACCGACAGGCACAGATAGACTGCCACATTAAAATCATATTCAAACTATCACGTTTAGATGTACTTCATTCTCCACGAATCTTTCAAGACTTCTTCATTAACAGATATAAATTGACGTGGGGTTTTGGGTCACCAGAAACCTAATTCCCGGAGTATACGGACACGGATGTTCAAGAGGAGAGCTGAGGGAAGGGAGAGGCGGTGATGGTGGGAGGTAAGGCGAGGGAGAAAGAGCAGCAACAGTAGCAGTAGCAGCAGCAGCAGCAGCAGCAGCAGCAGCAGTAGTAGTAGTATTAGTAGAAGAAGTAGAAGTAGAAGTAGAAGTAGAAGTAGAAGTAGAAGTAGTAGTAGTAGTAGTAGTAGTAGTAGTAGTAGTAGTAGTAGTAGTAGCAGTAGCAGTAGCAGTAGCAGCAGCAGCAGCAGCAGCAGCAGCAGCAGCAGCAGCAGCAGCAGCAGCAGCAGCAGCAGCAGCAGCAGAAGAAGTAGTAGTAGTGAATATGAACACTGATGTACAAGAGAAGGGCAGGGGGAAGGGGGAAGGGGGGGAGGTGGTGATGGTGGCAGGTGAGGAGAAGAAGAAAGAGGAGGAAGAGAAGAAGAAATAGAAGCAGCAGCAACAGGATGATGATGATGATGATGATGATGATGAGGAGGAGGAGGAGGAGGAGGAACAGGAGGAGAAGAGGGAAAAGGAGCAACAGTTGCAGCAAGAATACGAAGAAATGAAAGAGGAAAAAGAAGAAAGAGGAGAAAATGTACAGTCGTGGCAAAACGAAAACGAAGCTGTAAAGAAAATGTGGACGGAGGATGGTAAGTACGAATTGTGAAACACAAACATTCAAAAACCACGACAACGCTTTGTGTTTGTGGCCATGGGCGACTTTTCACGTGCTAGCGCTGTTTTTTTTTCATCAACACGGTGCTACTATTTAAAAAACAATCAAGTGCTAACTATTAGAGACCCATTAGTATCATCTTGCACCTGGTCCGAGCGTTACATCTTCAAGAAGAAATACCGATTAGTGACGTCATTTTGGCCATCCTCTGACTTCCGGCTTCTGCTGTTTCTTATGACGTAGTTCTGAGAACCTGCAATCCGTCATTCGGTCAGTACACAGATGGCCTTCGCGGACACGGAACAGAAGAACGCTTAAATGCTCTCCGTGCATCACTCTGGCTTTAGAACTAATGCACAAAAACATACACTCATCTTTAGAAACCACGGACCCACTGCACGGAAAAAGAAATCTCGCCCATAACCATCACAGGGTGACCAACGCCGCATCCGATAGGGTTGGATTGCTTGCAACACCTTGGCTTTAGAGTTAATAAAAAGGGAAATTTGCTACCTACAGAAATCACGAGCCCATTCCACCCCAGCAAAGATATCCTGCCCATACCAACCACAAGATGACATATGTTGACTTCGTTTCGAATAGGTTGGAACACTAACATCATTTTTAAATAAAAGAGGAGAATCGCCTACTTCGTGAGTCAATAAAACAAAACCTAAACACACGCTTTTAAAAGCACACTGACATGAAAATATACTAATGGTCATAATTAAACTAAAACAACACAGCTGTTTCCTCTGTTACATGCAATGACGCCACGTACCTTGCCGTCGACCATTGTGAGCTTGACGTGCAGCGACCCTTGCCTGAGGATGGCAGACTGGAGGGAGGCAGGGGAGGGCAGGTCTCCCACGCACAGGGGTCCTCCTGGGGTCACGGGGGTGCCCACTCTCGACACCACGCCCCCGTCTGCCACCACGCCCTCGAGTCCCTCGCCCCGAGAACCACTGGAACAAAGAAGAATAAAACGTGATCACTCAAATGTACATCTCTGCTGCTATGACGTAATTACGAGTAACACACCGAGACACATAACCCGTCCTGCACTTCCTCCGCACCGTACATTTTTTTCTGTCACGCTGCAACAAATGCAACACCCTACAACAACTGGTTCCTCGCCGCACCTGCTCCCACCCTCCCGTGACAACCGCAGAGCGAGAGGTCACTGACTCTCAGGTCTCGTGCATAACGAGCAA
>NC_091570.1:12620075-12632575 GCF_042767895.1 Penaeus vannamei
TCCTCACAGGTGTAGAAAATCTTCGCCAATTTCCATCCTATGCTCAAATATTAATCTCAAGCTGACGATAACACACATATGCTCTCTCTCTCTCTCTCTCTCTCTCTCTCTCTCTCTCTCTCTCTCTCTCTCTCTTTCTTTCTTTCTTTCTTTCTTTCTTTCTTTCTTTCTTTCTTTCTTTCTTTCTTTCTTTCTTTCTTTCTTTCTCTCTCTCTCTCTCTCTCTCTCCCACACACACACACACACACACACACACACACACACACACACACACACACACACACACACACACACACACACACACACACACACACACACACACACACACACACACACACACAACAGCACCACACGCACACAACAACAGAAACAAAACACACACACGCAAACGTGCCTACTTACTGTCCTATTCAACACTACTTTCATCAACAAGAACGACGCCCGCTCTAATGAACAGCAAATAAAATAAGCCCTGAGACCGACTTCATAGCAATTGCAATAAGCGCAAGATACTTTATGCAGCTGCAGCCCTTACAGTTCTCTCTCATTACACGCGGCCACCTTTCCTCCTCTTAAAAGCCGGTGTCACGTATCAGTGCGGTCGAATGGAAACTAAGAAGTTAAGAAAGCTGCGGCAGAAGGGAGAGGAAGATAAGATGGTGGTGGAAGAGAAGACGATTATGAGGAGGACTAGGATGGCGAGAAAGGAGGAGGAGGATGAAGAGGAGGTGAAAGAGGAGGAAATGAATGGGAGAAGGGAGAAAAAAGATTGGAAGAGGGCAAAGAACAAATTGCAAAATATAGAAATACTGATAAAAAGCCAACACAAATCTAAAATCATTTTCGAACCGTACAGGAACCATCCAGAGCACGAAGTACATCTGGTACGGCGTTCGCGGTGCGTGCAGCCAGATCGAAACCCCTTCTCCCCTTCAACCCCCTCCCATCTAGAAGGGCACCCTCTCCTCCCCTTCAACCCCCTCCCATCTGGAAGGGCACCCCCTCCTCCCCTTCAACCCCCTCCCATCTAGAAGGGCACCCTCTCCTCCCCTTCAACCCCCTCCCATCTGGAAGGGCACCCCCTCCTCCCCTTCAACCCCTCCCATCTAGAAGGGCACCCTCTCCTCCCCTTCAACCCCCTCCCATCTGGAAGGGCACCCCCTCCTCCACACATCGCTACCTACGCCCTTTCCATTCCGCGAGACGATCAAAAAATAATTTGTCGATTAACCCACTCACACCGCGCTCATTATCGGGCGCTTGTAGCACGGAGGCACGAGGGGTCAACTCCATCATGTATTGCGTGTAGGGAGCGTGGCCCTACACCAAGGCAACATCGCTCGTTCCTCATGCAGGTGCGAGGGAGACCCTTCAAGCGTCCAGGGGCTTGGGGCGTCAGTGCACAGGGGCTGAGTGTTGAGAAATGGCGAATCCGCACACAAAGAAAAAGAAGAAGTGAGCAGTACAGCAGGAAGAGTACAGTACGAGCGTGCAGCCGCGTGGAGGGCAGAGCATGACGGTCCCACGCAAGAGGCCTCAGCCTTGACTCTTGGTGTCCGCGGGGAAAGTGCAAAGTAGGTTTCCTCCCTCCTCTCCTTCCCTCCCTCTTCCTCAGGCCGCGTACTCTGTCATCGCCGACATGCAGGCCCTTCACTCCCGCCGCCCCTCCCCAAGCACCGCCGCTTCACGCCCCTGCCTCCACACGAAGCGAGGGAATAGGTGCCCTCGACACAGTAGGTCCAGCCGAGAAATACGTGATAGAGGAAAGGGTAAAAAGCGTTCCGCTTGTGCGGTCTCGGCCGGAGTGACGTTCCTTCTTTTCAAGGTGAGTCCGCACGGAGAGAACAAGGACCCTCTGCGCCGCCCCTGTTCTCACAAGGCTGTTCTCGCTGTTCCTGTGTGAAATGTGACGGGACGAGGAGAAACCATCTCCGAATTTCGCTAAACATTTTCTTGAATTTTTATTTTTATTTTCATTTTTTTTCTGGGAAAGACGACTTAACAGAAGGAAAGTCTGGAACGAGGAGAAAGTCAAGGTTCATATAATGGCAAGGAGGGCGCCCCCTACGCCTCCCCCAACCCATTCTGAGTGAGCATCGTCATTGCCACAATCATGAACATGACACTAAAAGTAATCAGCATTGTTCATTACTCGCACAGTAGCGAAATGGGAAAGGGAAACGCGCGCTACTCTCTTCACTTATAGAAGCGATGGCATATATTCATAAACTCCGAAGACATAAACCCTATTCATGACCTATCGCCAAGAGCTACATCCGTTCAATAAGTGAGAATTCACTGCAACTTAACGCTGAGGTCACGTTCCCGAAAAGAGCGACTTTTAACGAAAACGACAGTAAATGAAACCCATGTTTGTCTGTGTTCATGGTCAGCTATTTAGCAATGTTTGCTTTGTCTGCAGCTAAGAGATGGAAAACAAAGAAGGAAATACGAAAGGGGGATGGATGTGGATGAGGAAAAGGAGGGAGGCGCGAAGATACGGAAAGAAGGATTGACGTGGACAATAAGGAAGAAAGGTAGACAGGAAGGTAGCAAGAAAGAGTGTAGAGGAAGTGAGAGTGGAAGAGTGGGTGGGAGGGGGAAGAAGGATGGAAGGAAGGGAGGGAGGAAGGAAGAACCCGTGGAAAGAGGAGTGCAGCGCGGCAGCCTTCGCGGGGTCACCGCAAAGGTCTGGCTGGGCACCTTGGCGCGGCAGGTGGGGAGCGCTCGGTGGTACCCGAGCCAAGGGGCGTGGAGGTCCCTGGGAACACAGATGATCCTGACGTTTCCCTCCCGCGTCAACCCTCCTCTCGGTCGAGCTCGGGACTCCCTGCAGGTAACTGGATATCGCGAGAGAAGTCAGCAAAGGCACGGTCCATTAGTTGGGGTCTGGTATCTCGATCCCAGCGCCCATTGGTACCCTGAATCTCCGAAGGTTCCTGAACTTATGTACCTGAACTACTGTCTGTAAGCCAGAATGAAATATATGAGCGTAATCACGGCAAAAAATAAACGCATACATGTGAATGGAAGTGCGCGAGACGCACGCAAGTATGTACATGCACAAACAACACACATACACACGCGCGCACAAAAACACAAACACAATAAACGCGTAATCTCTGGGGGAAAGTTAGAACTATTTGCTTCCAAATTGGCTACGGACACAGTAAATTTAACACTTCTATCGCCATACACGATCCACCGCGCGCCAGAGTTCGTGACAAAGGTAATGAGACAAATGAGCGTGACTTAATTGTCAGATTTCGGGGCCGGAAGTGAATACGGTCGAGGAAGGGCGAGATGAACGAGGTCAGCAGGTGAACGGCATCATCCGGATCACTGGCTCACTGGCCTCACAAGCGACGATTACAAAGGAAACTCGTGCGTCTCTTAACGCCAGAGCTTTCCTTAAGAAATGACAGCGACGGTGATAGTAATCACAATAGAGACGATCAAGACACCAGAGGGCCGAACGGAGACGACGATAATTAAAACGGCATCAATTTAAACACGACTTTAAAATAAGCATATCACCGTTTCACTTAGGTAGCCTCTCAAACGAGCCGATGCGTCTCCCGAAAGTGCGACGCGGCCGTGCTTTCCCCGCAGCGCCGACGGGAGCAGCTGCCACGGCGGGGGAGCCACCGCGAGGCAGAGAGGAGGCGAGAGAAAGTGTCAGCGCCGCGGGTAAGGAACAATGGCTCTCGCAAACCACGTGCTCCACCTTGCAAAAACAATAATGCACGTGAAAATAAAGAGGAAGAGGAAGGGGGAAAACGCAGGTAGAAACATGAGAGTACAAGTGTTGGTCGCATGTGAGAGTCGGGTCATTCCTTCGGGAAAAGTTTTTAACGTATAATATAAGGTACTCGGTGGCAGACTTCATTTGCAATACTACAGCGGAATTCCGCGAGTTCGAGCCATTCATTATACGCCGTACGCTCTGAATGGAAAATGTCATGCATGCATGCGTGTACGAGTACTGCATGAGTGGCAATGTGGGCCAGTTCACATACATTAGTAATTTTGTTTTTAAAAATCCAGTTCCTGATGCAACAAATACCGCATGCTAATAGTACTAGCACCATCAGCATTACTTTACACCAGCGCAATCGTTCTAGTGAAAATCAAATCAACAAAACCCAGCCCAGCCACGGCCTGTAACACAAAACCTCAAACAGTGTCACCTTTAGCGAGTCGAGCGCGACGGGACACCCACCAAACGAGACCCGAGTCTCACTTGCAGTTCGAGAACCTTCCAAGGGCAAAGGCTACTCTTACTGTCCGTGAATCACCGAAAGCGTCGGCCGGAATCCAAGGAAAATCAGAGCCGCCAACATGAGGCCGTGAACACGATTAATCGCGTCGCAGGAGATTGCGTCGCGGCTTCCCTGCGGCGAAATGACGGCTGGCGTTTTGCAGTCCGCCGATCGCCTTCCCGATGCGCAAGTTGCAATGAATATCTTGAACGTGACGGCGCAGCTCCCCTTCTTTCTCCCGTCAATCTCTCTCGCTCCTTCTTTTCACAGTGGCTTATAATTATCATCAACCGACCGAGAGAAAACGCAAAAAAGCGACACGCTCAAAAATAAATCTAGCAGATTCGTCTCGCAAATAAAAAGTGCAGCGAGAGAAAAAAGCGCCATTTTCCAGATGGTCGTGGAAAGCGAGTTGAGCGCAATTATGCTGACAATATCAACAACCTTTCTCATACTCTTTTTTTTGCATATATAGAGTAATTACGTTCACGGAGCTGTATTCCCCGCGTGTCTAACCACCTGTGCGCCGGAGGGGGGCTGTTTTCTCTTATGATAATGCGCTGGACTTGTCGAGTTAATTCCTTGTCAAGGCGATTAGCAATCCATTATCATACTCATAATCGGCCCCAATCTCTGCCACACATCACTTTCGAAAAAAGTAAAAACAATGGCGTGTGAAGTTTCCTCTTCGAATACTTTCTTCCGAGGGCCTTCTGCCTCGATGAGGGTCCAACCCATTTAGGCAGAACGGGAACGACTCCTCCCAATAGGTCGCATCCTGATCCGGGCTCCCCTACCGCCACAGCCATACCCGCTACTCACGCAATAACTCCTTGTCACCTCCGATTTCCCTGGAACTTTCCCTCGCACTCGCACGCACATAATGCGAGCACACAGGAGCATTAGTCGCACACAGACGGCAAGCTTTCTTTTCGCACAAAAGCAATATGGTAACAAGTTCTGCGCCGGCGAGGAGTCACCCTCATCCAAGGAAAGGCAATCAACCCTTCCCAAAGCAACGGCGCCTCGTACACCGATAGGAAGAGTCTCAAGAGCCATAATAACGGGAATGAACACTGGGTGCACAACCTGCGGGAGCGCTTGCTGAACAACAGCGCGATCGCTTGGACAGCCTAGTGTCACCTCCCAGCGCTCGGCCGCGTGGGAACAGTGTTCACCGCTCGCGAACCCGCAGCCTCTTTCTCACGTGGCCACACGGCTGCTTAACACGAGGCAGGAGATACTCTCAACCGCGCAGCAACACGAACGTTAGCAGAGGTTAAATCAATTAAAACCGTAATACCTTAAACGAGTGACGCCCTCGTTTTGAAGAAACTTTACAAATCTCAAAAAGGGGAAAAAAGAAAACAAAAAATAAAACACGACTACTGTTAGGCCTACATCCTATCACTGATTACTCATTCCAGCACTCAGGGCTAATGTTTACTCGGGCTGGGATGCGGCGATCACAAAACGCGAGAGAGAAGCGCCAGCCTACATGTTGGCTCATTACTTACATCGGAGTTGAGGTTCCCACGATTGCCCTCGGGGGGTCGGCCGCCTCACTACACGCGCGTACTCTATCCGAGGGACTTTCCTCTGTTTTTTTCCCCTCACATATGGAGTAATACGTAACTTTCTCAGTCCGTAGTATTGTATAATGACAAGGCAAGGAGGTAGAATGGAATGAGGGAGGAAGATCGATAGACAGGTGGTGGAACGAAAAGGAAGAAAGCAGAGGGAGAGCGGGTGGGAGACAGGAAGAAAGAGAGGGAAGGAGAGGGGGAGAGGGGAAGAGAGAGGGAGAGGGTAAGAGGGGGGGGGAGAGGGGAGAGAGAGGGGGGAGGGGCAGAGAAGAGGAGGAGAGGAGAGAGGAGGAGAGGGAGAGAGGAGAGGAGAGAGAGAAGAGAAGAAGAGGAAGAGAGAGAGAGAGAGAGAGAGAGAGAGAGAGAGAGAGAGAGAGAGAGAGAGAGAGAGAGAGAGAGAGAGAGAGAGAGAGAGATAAGAGAGAGAGAGAAACAACATCACCCATTCTAATAATAAAAAAGCAAAAAACATTCCATAAATACGTACAAATACCAGCGGGCCTAATCTAACACACTGAAGAGCGGGCCCCTTCTAACGCACACCTAAAGCACAGCACCAGCCCATCCGAGGGTCAAACGGTGATCGTAGAAGCAGCGACGCGAGCGAGAAATTATCCGTGGAGTGTTGGCGTCGAGGCGTGAGTCCGACGAGGCACAGGACTAACGGGATCCGCCGCCGCCGCCGCCATCACAACACCACAACCTTCATGCAACATCACACTCTGGCCGAGGTTCTATGCACGCACGCAGTAAACGCACGTACGCGCGCACGCAAACACACACATGTATATACAAACATAAGATGACTAATTTATGTTAAATTCAAACGTAAAATGAATTAATAGCACATCCACCTACATGCACACCTAAGTATGCATGCATAAACCATTAGATATATCCATAATATCAATTAAACTCTCTGTCTTTCTCTCTCTCTCTCTCTCTCTCGTTCCCCCCCCCCTCTCTCTCTCTCTCTCTCTCTCTCTCTCTCTCTCTCTCTCTCTCTTTCTCTCTTTCTCTCTTTCTCTCTTTCTCTACTTCTCTCTCTTTCTCTCCTTCTCTCTTTCTCTCTTTCTCTCTCTCTCTCTTTCTCTCTCTCTCTCTTTCTCTCTCTCTTTCTCTCTTTCTCTCTTTCTCTCTTTCTCTCTCTCTGTTCTCTCTCCTCTCTCCTCTCTCTCCTCTCTCCCTCTCTCCCTCCTCCCCTCCTCCCCTCCTCCCTTCCCTCCCTTCCTTCCTTCCTCCCTCCCTCCCTCCCTCCCTCCCTCCCTCCCTCCCTCCCTCCCTATCTCTCTCTCTCTCTCTCCCCCTCTCAACTATCTGTAAGGGAAAAACAAATAATTGTAATGAAAGAGCAGACCGAAGACTGTGTGATCTAACTGTAATTCTAGCCCATCTAAAATCGCACATCGCTCCCTTCCCACAACACGACAGGTTTTCGTGCGTCACTGAATACCCACGCTAGAACAAATTGATATCAAGCGAGCGAGAAGGGAAGGGTAGGGAGAGGGGAGAGCAGAGAGAAGACGGAAGGCAGGCAGGAGAGAGGGGGGGGGGGAATAGAGGGAGGTAGAGATAGCTAGAGAGATAGATAAGGAGGGAGAGAGGGGAGGAATAGAGGGAGGTAGAGATTGCTAGCTAGATAGATAGGGAGGGAGAAAGAGGGAGGCAGAGATAGCGAGCTAGATAGATACTGAGGGAGAAAGAGGGAGAGAGGGGAGGAACAGAGGGAGGTAGAGATAGCTAGATAGATTGGGAGGGAGAAAGAGGGAGAGATGTAGAGATAGCTAGCTAGATAAATAGGGAGGAAGGGAGGAGATACATAGAGAGGGAGAAATAGATGGACAGAAAGGACGGAGTACCCACACACAAGGCTCTCATAACAGCCCCAAGCAAACTCACGAGGGAGTCGAAAGGACCGAGGGCACAACCACGCGAAGCGCTCTAATGTTATGAAGAGACAACACAGAGGAACTTACAGAAGTGGGGGAATGGGAGAAGGGGAAGAGAAGCGCGGGAAGACCGAATGAGGGGGGGGGGAGCTAAACTCATCTTTCAGACCACATTTGGCTTCCATCTTCCGGTTCGCAAAGCCCTCCGCTTCCCATTCTCTCTTGTTAGTATAGAGGACACTGGCATTCACCGGCACCACAATGGTCAGCCATTTACAGGATAGTCACGAGGTAAACATCATTAAGCTCGACCTTCCATTGGAAACATGACACCCGGATGATAAATTAAATAAAGTATATAAATATGATAACAGAAAACGCTAATCTGACGTATGGACCATCCTTTGAAATATTACAGGCGGTAGATGCCCAAACAAACAATACATAATGCAAACAAAATCGAAATAGAATATACAAAAACAGGCTATACACCGACGAAAAAATAAGTACAAGCACAAAATAATTATATCTTTTGAGGACTAATCCCTTATGGGGGACATATAAGCCACCGGTAAGCTGGGTGGAGCACAGAGACGCCCACGAAATTCTGGGGTTTGTCCTATAACTGGGATTAGCGTGTCAAATATTCAAGGCTGTCCTGATGTCCCCTCCAACGATCAGGCAGCCGTAATCATCTTGGCAGGAGTGTCAGCGCTGTCAGCTGCCTTAAAACCGCGGCTATCATCTGCCCTTATCACCGCAAAGACACAGGCATGATGATAACGTCCACCAGTTACCAAAAGTGTCTTGGGCGACACAACGCGCGCTCGAAATCGACTCTCTTGCCATCGCTTGAACCGTATTAAGGAATCAATGCTGATAAAGACTGGCTCCGTTTTCCAAAATTCAAGGTTCACACGAATAACGATAAAGACAGACCAACTTGAGCCTTAAAAATGGTTTCAAACGGTGACTGGAGTCACAAAACAACATTCTTAGCATGATAAATCGATGCGTATATAGAGTAGGTTTCCATTCCGGTCTTGGTGTTTTTTTTTTTTTTTTTTTTTTTTTTTTTTTTTCTTTTTTTTTTTTTTACGGATCCAACTTACCCAAGAAAATGGTGTCTCCCTTCCATCTTCGCCTCTTCTATCACTCGCTTCTATATTTGCAAGGCAGAGAGGACATAATCGATGCGTCATCCATCAAAGCGTTTGTTAAAACGGCGACTTTATCCACAAAGACTCATCCGTCACCGTCACAACTCTTAATACCCGGGCTGTATCCCTACACACGACCTTGCCGTTAGGAGAGGAAACTCGCCAAAGTTACCCAGGCTACTCATACAGGGAAGCGATGAAGACTCCAATGCACCATTCCATTGCAATCATAAATAATTCCTTTAGCTCCTTACTTTATTTTTGAAGGCGATTCGGTAATGGACAGCTGCTTTGCACTCCCATCAGACGTTTTTGAAGAATCTCGCTTCCTTCCCGCGGCGGCGAGCAAGCCGAAGAGGGCATTTTGACCAACTACGCATCAAGATCCTCGGCCACTCATCCCGCTCTTGGCTCGTGGGAGTGCGATGGGACCCTCAAGCTGGAAGTCTTGCGGCGCCCACGAGGAGGCATACCTGTCAGTTTATATCAAATATGACCTGTTTTTTTCCCCTCGCTGCTGTGAGAGGATCTGCGGGTTGTGTCAGCCCACACTGGCTGTTGGGCCGATTCTGATGGGTACTTGTTATCTCGGGGACCAGTTACGAGGCAACCTCTTGGCAGCGATACCTGTGACTAATCATCTCATCAGCATCTCCGTGTATATGCAGTGCGGCACGTTGCACGAAGGATGGGCGAGTTCTGGTCCAAAGTGACGAGGCGGTGTGGCAAGGAGGAAGGATTAAGTTTCTGAAAGTGCCCAGGACTGTGAGTGCAGTGTGCCGTGAGGGGCATGAGTGTGGCGTGACGGCGAGAGGAAACATTTTCCTCGGTGTGCCGGCTGAGTCACAGGACAACACAGCACCGGGACTTATATGGCCCCGCCGCGCACCGCCAATATCTGTCTTTAATGCCTTGTATGGCGATAATCCCCTCGCTGGCTCCGATCCGGCAACCGTGGCCGTGTGAGAGGGTCGAGTTCCTCCTGCCACAGCTCGTTCTCCTCGATGCTCTCCTTGGAGGACAATTTCTGGCCAAAATATGAATGATGACTCACCAGCGTCCTGCAATACGGCAATACTCGACCAAAATGGCCACAGGCATCTGATAAGAGCAACAAGTAACACGCGCATCGTGAAGACACTCCCGCCAAGGCGCCGCCGCGACCGTGCCTCGCCCAGCGACCCGTCCCTTTCCCAAGGACCGTCTCGCCGTTCTTTATAATAATCTCTGATCGCAGTCACAGCTCGGTAATAAAGCTCATAAAGCTGTGTCGCCTTGCTACTTCGAAGGCATCGACTATGAACCGCGCTCTTGGGAGAAGTAAGAGAAAACCTGAAAGCCTGGTAATTAAGACCCTCGTGATGCGACAACGTCTGAAGAACAGTTATTCGTATACGCGTAACAAAGACCATGTCTTTCACGCCTTTCCTAGCTAAAATCCAAAACAAACTCAAATCAGAATGCCAATATAATCACACACAAAAAATCTCTTCCGGAAGAGCTCACCAAAAGGCGTATGTGTTAACCTGCTATTTTGGGCCTCACAATATGCGCATCGCCACAATAAAGAGTGGACTGCGACCGGTGTCCGGTGTGGAGGCGGTGTGTGGGGTGCCGTGGGCGCGGGCGGCCTCGCCATAACAACGCCCACACAAAGATACGAACGGCAGTGTTATATCACCGAGTCACACCCTTACAAACCACCCTGCAACATGCGTGGCCGCCCAGTGTCAGTAAACATTGCCAAAGATTTATGGTTGTGGATGACTAGTAATCAGACATAAATTTCAGTCACTAGATTATTTCCAAAACAGATAAACGAATAAAAAAGTAACGGGGAAAAGGAGAAAAGAGGAAATAGAACAGTAAACAGAAAAAAATCTCCCAAAGGTCCGCAATTTAGCAGGGGAGTTGTGCCCCGTTACGAGCGAGGGGGCGAGGGGCGCACTACCCGTTGGGGGGAAAGTGTTGGGCGTGACACGATGGTCAACGGCGGTGGTCGCGAGTGCCTTGTACCTTGGCGCATCTGGTCGTCCCTGCTCACGTAACGCTCGACTCGCACGCCCGCAATTACACGGAAAGTGAAAGCGGCTCCATAGGCGGGTGAAAACATACACATACACACAAAATAAACGAAAACCCACGTGGTCAGCTCACAACCCTACAACTCGCCCCTCTCTTGCGCTGTCATTACGCTAACCGCAGGTGTCGTAATACATAATTACCCTTTCTTCCTTCTACTCTCTCTCTCTCTTCCTTTTCTTCTCTCTCTCCCTTTTCTCCCTTTCTCACTTTCTCTCTCTCTTTCTCTCTCCTTCCCCTTTCCTCGGTAGGCTCCCCCACTCTATTTCCCTATCTGTCTATCTTCTTGACTGTCTTAGTCTCTTTTTCGGTCTCTTTCCTCCTCCTCTCTTCTCGTTTGACATTAAATCTGCCAGTCGCAAAGCAGTTTCCATTATCCATGTATTTATTTATTTATGCGCTCATTACTAACATCGCATTTCTAGTTCTCGCGAGCGGCACGGCGACACAAGGTTGCTCTGCTGTCCAAAATCGCACGCCTTGTCTCTCTCTCTCTCTGTTTTATTCATGGCAATTCACTGAAGGGAATGATGCCCGACTGTTCCTTTTTTTAAACGCACAGCGACACACAAACAACATCACAAGGATACATTAATAAGATCATGGCCGCCGAGTCCTCATGAACAGCCATGGTAGTGTTGAATTAATCTCTTTATATGATTTGATATCGGCAATCAAGACACCACGACCGACCCAACTTAGCCGGCAAATATGGCCGTGATGAACGAGAAAGTTAATGACGCCCGTGATTTGGCAGTGTCAAGGTCCCCGGACGGCAGACGCCCCCGCCGGAATGCCTGCTCGCTCCCAAGACACGAAGAAAGTCTTATAAAAACGACTATGATTTTAGGGCCGTGAGCTTTATATAGGCTTTTATCTCAGCCATCACGAAATAATAGGTGTCCTTCAGCGGGGATGCGCCGGCGGCCCTTCCGAGTTCACGAGGGAGACACAAGAGCCTATAATTAAGGGTTCAGCACCAGGTACGCAGCGCGACGCCGCTTCCCGCAGACAACAAAAGGCCCCTTCACGCCGCGCTGCTAATTAACCGCCATTACCTACTCGCCGATCTGTCAGCCGGGTCGCCGTGCGGACAGGAGCACAACAAGGATAAGGTTTAGAATGGAAAACAAAACATCCCATCACGTGGGTAAAATCACAAAGAAACACTAAACAAAATACGATTCTGAAAGATGAGAAAGCAGTTTCGAAATTCTCCCGAAGGAATAATCCTGTAGACTACCGAAACGGTTGTTTTATCGTTTTTTTCCGCCAAGATTCAGACTGCGCGGCGTTCCTTTCCTCCCTGCCGTGGCGCGTCACCCGAGTGCCGCAATCACGCCATTCACGCGCAGACGCTGAATGCCGAACGACCGGCGGCGGCGGCGGCGGCGCTCCCTTCGCTCCAGGATGCGCTCCCAGCCACCTGCGGACGCGCCTCGCCGGCCTTGGGGCTGTTTGCACTCGGGAGGGACGCGGGAATTTTGCGAGGCCCAGGGCTTGGCCCCTAATTGTCTTTAC
>NC_091570.1:12635075-12637575 GCF_042767895.1 Penaeus vannamei
ATAAACGTCCGCCTAGTGTCACTTCTACTGAGTCTCCACCCTGAAGGGACCCCAAACACCCTCGACTGGAAGGAGCGGATGACTTCGCATTCCCACCTTTCAAATCTCAATCTTACTTTTTCTTCCCATAATTCCTTCGCAAGAAACAAGGAGGATTTTGCGCATTCTCCCTCTCAATCTCAATCCCATCCACGAGACCACATATCCATCCACTCAGCAACCCTTCCACCCCCCGCATCCATCCAGCCACGTCAGGAGGGCTTCCCGCCGCGACGCAGCACCCGACGCGAGAGCAGGCAGCCCGCCCCCAGCGCCGCACCGAGCCTAATAAATTCCGGCAGCACAATGCAGGGCGAGGCGGCGCTAATGCCTTCTTTCCCTTGTGGAGCGAGCGGCGTGCCCGGGCGACGCGGCGGGAAACATCAACCTGATCCCCGCCAGACAGGAGACGAGCGGCTCCAATTTTCTACCGCGTTTCTGATTATCCCCCTTATGGTGCGGTGATAATTAACGGCTGGCCTTTACCCTAATGATCAGAAAAAAGGGTGATGTCCCACTTATCGTCTACGGAGTCCGTAATGACTTTTTAATTTATATATCACCTTTAATAGCTTCTACCGGGACCATAAAAACGGGCATTTAGAATACGTCAGTCCCGTTCCTGGATAATTAAATAACAACCTAATTAATTATTCTGTCTTCCTCCCCCTTGGAACCTACTCTACCTTCACTGACCACCAATACGATGCTATCGGAGAAACCATGATAAAAAATAAAACAAAATACTCTTAGTACTCTGCATTCCTCCAAAGTAACTTTTACTGTATGCTACAGACATCATGCAAAATGTGCAGCTATGCATGTCAGGGTTGTTTGTTTTTTGCGGCAAGCTTGATTTTACGGTTATTCGTGGCCCCCACTACAAATCCTTGCTTATTCTCCCGTTTTGCTTTCCTCCTCCTTTTTGTATCTCTTAATAAAAAAAACCGGCCTTCAGCCAGTGAACAAGACCTGAGAGAGAGAGACAACGACAGGCCAACTATCGAAAAACCTCGACTACAAATCCGAGCCTCGAGACAAAGCGAGGCAATCAAGGCGCGGGATCTCTCTACTACGTCTCCGCCGGCGCGTTTTAATGGCAGATTGGAGGATACAACTGATTCTGGTCCCTCTGCGCGCTGAATTAAGACACTCCAGACCCTCTCTCGCGAAAGCTTGCCTCAGCGATTTCTCTGCTTGGAACCCTCTCTTTTCTCTACTACCACTTCATCCTTGACAGGCTATCAAAGGTAGTCTTAACCCCGCTGGAGGCTCGCTGCTAAGACTGCACCGGCCCTGGATAGCCTTGCGTTAACAGTAGTCATTTCAAACTCAAGTACCGACAATTGGGTATTTTGGGAAGCCGTCCATAATGACATTCAATACACAAGCTGTCGATGAATGACGACTACTTTCGGGCGCCGCCATCTTGCCCTCATTCGTGGAGGGTCGCCCAAGTGCGAGGGATGACTCGCACTCGAGGCGCACTCAGGTGACCCCTCAATAAGCAGTACCTTGAGACACAATCAGCGACGCTAAGAGTAGATAATGAAGCCGTATTGCATTTGCCGATGATATGCAAAATTAGCAGTCGCGTCATAGCAGAGGTGAGCTCCACGTCTTCCATCACACCCTTACACATTCGGCTGCCAAGAGCGAAGAACAGAGAATAAAGAACAGGAGCTCTCCTGCAAGACAGTACTCACCAAAGCATGGATACCCTGTCCGAGTAATTCACCAACACTTACCTAAAATGAGAGAAAATATTGATTAATGATATGAAAAATTATAGTTTCTTCAACATTACAAAAAATAAAACCATGAAAATAAAGAATTCATGGAAAAACAAAAAACAAAATCAGTCCTTACAGATGTAAACAAATTCACAATACCAACATTTAAAACGCAAACACACAATATCCTACAAAGAGACGCCTCTGGGTAAAACACAATCCCCTTAAAGACGAAGATGTAAAGTACAGATAACATCACGTTGATTTTAAGGACAGTGAGCACACGTCCTTGGTAAGCGACCTTGGCGAGGAGTCCTGCGGGCTGGCTACTATGAGAGGTCCTAGATTCCTAGAGAGAAATGCGCGAGGGATATTGCACGCTAGCTACTGTTGTGTTTGGGGGATACATGCTAGCAAAGATGGAATAATACACACAGCGACAATAGGAAAACACAAAAAATGAAACGGCAAAAAAGAAAGAAAAAATATTACGTGAAATTAGACACCTGTTCCGGCGGAGACATCAAAAAGGGTGCCCTGTGTTCCCCTTCAAAGGAACATACTTATACTCGAACCGTCGCGGGGATGGGGTTTCGCTCAACTAATAATCAAATTTCAGTCATACTAAGAATCACCATTAGCCGTTGGAAATCAGCAAATAATGCATATACCTCGGGTCATGAGTCCTTAATGGCTATAGTTCTAATGAATTATGGAGCTGTAATTGA
>NC_091570.1:12645075-12657575 GCF_042767895.1 Penaeus vannamei
AATGTTTATGATTTATAAATGTATATTAACGTTAAGATAGAATAAAGAAATACTTGGAAATATAAATAAATCAGAAAGTCCCCGTATATAACACTTACGCTTATCATAAGAATAAATAACGAACATTAAATAAATCCCCCCTGTGGTAGCACGTGCAGCATCAGAGCATTTACAGGCCAGAGCCAAAGGGGTCCCCTCATTCCCAACCCAGGGTTCGGAGGCGATGCGAGGCCACATGCCAACAGGTCCTTGCGATGACGTAAATGCACTTGCCCCGCCCCAGCCCTCCCCCAAGACCGTCGGGAAGGTCGGGCTTTTTTGCAATGCGCTTATTACGTGCGATTTATTTGCATTATATTTCACTTATCATCAAATCGGCCGCTGGAGTCACGAATTTACAAGGCGAACCTCATTTTCTCTGCCGTTCGTCGCAGGGAGGCGTGGAAATCGAAGTCAATTCAAATAGGCCTTTCCTCTACTGCAAAGACGTGAAAGCAAGAGTCAAGTGCCAACTAAAAACTGGAGTGCCCGTGACAACAGGCAACCTTAACCCCTGGCACCTCCCTCTCCCCCTTCCTCGGAAACCTACTAATAGCGGCTGCTCGTTCCCGTGAGGACGCTCGTACCTTGGCCTCTGCACTTTCGGCCTCAAGGCAACTGCACATTACGTGAACCACAATATGAATATAAACAACGCCGTTCAAGTGTGTCTGTCTGTCTCTGTCTCTTTCCGTCTATTTGTCTCTGTCTCTGTCTCTTTCCGTCTGTTTGTCTCTGTCTCTGTCTCTGTCTCTTTCTGTCTGTCTGTCTCTCTCTAAGTACAGTTTACAAGTGAAATTCTGACTTCATTGTAAGAAAAAACTAGGTGTCGACAGTCCATTTCCCTTCACTCTGTCGCAACATCCTCCTTCAACCTCTTATCTAGATAAACAACAGCAGGAAAGGCATAAGCAAAGAATACAAACACAGCTCGTCCGAGAGAGAACGACGCGAAACGTCGACGAATCTCGGGGTAACTGACATGTCCCCGACACTCGCCCCCTGTCAATTACCTGGCCTCCGCCTCTCGGCCGCATGCCGCCCCACCCCAAAACGGCGCACCCGGTCTTATCTCCCAAATCCTTTGTCGGCGCCTATCCCCTCCACCTCCCCTTAACCTAAATCCATGCCGTCCCGGGGTAAGTCGCAGGTAGGTCCAGGCGGGCGGTAGTGCAGGTCGAGCGTGAGAGGTGGGAACACTGCCGAGCCCAACACGCCCAGCAGGTCGGGCAACTCACGGCGGCCCGCGTGTGGTGTCCCTTCACACCATGTTATGGCTTCCTTCACTCCAGGAAGATTAAGGTGCCGTTTCACACCATGGAGTATAGTGTTCCTTCATACCACGTACGAAGGGTATGGTGTTCTTTAACCCCACGAAGGGTATGGTGTCGCTTCAAAACACGAGGATTATGATATGCCTTTACACCGTGAGGATTAGGGTGTCCCTTAACACCAGGTGGGATATGGTATTCCTTCCCTTCACACCACGAGGATTATAGTGTCCCTTCACAACCATGTGTTATGGTGTCCTTCAGATGGTGCTCCATTACATGTCACTTGCGGAATCTCTTAATTATGCATCCACAGATTCCTGTTGATGGCATATTTCGCACATCCATATACAAAACACCAACTTTCACAACTGACGAGAAAATGCAATACTCGTTCGTAAAGTTCATATACAATAAAATGCAATCGACTATGGGAAAAGACGAAAGCAAGCATTGGAATTTCTGCAGTCACGGGCTTCATTGGAGAGCAACGACATTACAGAATAGCCAGAACTTTACAGTTACGGCAACCTGCATTTACAAACGCTTCCCCAGTAGCGTTATAAATCAGCCCACTCGCCTGCATATTCACCGGAGCGCCGCAGCCAGTCCACACAAACAAATAAGACCCGACAGACATACACAGACAGACAAACGAGAAGTGTCTTAGTCACCAGCAGAACAACAAGACGTGAGACTAGTTCAGCCTCGAGCAAAAAGCTGGCCACACGGGAACCTCACGCAGGATTCCGGCGCGATATCCTACGGAAGCGCCGCCACCGCCGTCTTCCAGCGCCCGCCAGAGGTCCTTCTCGTCCTACGCTTCTGTTTCTCACGTTCTATCTTTATTCACCCCCCCCCCCCGCCGGGAACGAGGAACAACTACCCTCTACCTCCGTGATTTTTCATACTTCCCGTTCCTTTATTTATTCTCTCCCATCACACACCTGTTGCCGCGTCTTTCTTTAATATTGGAACTTTCACCGCCTTGTATCACAATATCAAAACATGCTATACAAATGTGCCGGTCTATTAACAGCACAGAACCCGTATTACAGGGAACGTGTACAGTCGTCGCTCTTACCTTTGCTTGCACCTAATCTGTCGACTCCCTTTCCATCATAACAACAATATGAACTGCATTTGACGTCTTATCTCATTGAAATCCTTTTTTATCGACTGTTTCTTCCGTTTTACCTTCACAATTCACACTTTTCCCACTCTTAATGCATTGCAGTGAGGGTCCTTTTTATTTGCTCATCAACTACTGACGTTTTAAGACAATCAATCTTCCTGATTCGGTGTGCGTTGTGTGCCCTCCCTGGCCACAGCTGCCCCAGTGTACATACGACCAGCGGGTGAAAGTGCACCGTGAATCCTCAGAGTAAATTCAAAACAAACCGCCACACTCGATTACGATTTGTATTAGGAAATTTAGTACAGTGAAGAACATGATTACAGAAAAAGAAAAGGTTATATAACCGTATATAAATGGTAGTGTAAGTGGGGATCGAAGGTTTAGTTACTTAAAATCAAGAACCAAATCAATTTTTTCTCAAACTTGAGGCGTCTCAAAGACCTGTCACTCCACGCCAACAAATCCACTACGACCCTTCTCAGCGAACAAATACTTCTCGAGATCCAGGTTAAGTGTCCTTCTGGATCTGTCAATCTGCCGCCAGGACCCCCCCCCCCCGCCCCATCGCCCGCGTCCTCATCCTCCAGGCGATCTCCTCATCTCGTCCTCTCGACCCGCTCCTTCAAGTTGCCCAGCTACTGAAACCCCATCGGCCGCTACTCTGCATTTTATTACACTAACCCCCCAACAAAAAGAAAAAAATGAAAAAAGCTTGATATTTTTTTTTATTCTAAAAGGCAGAATAAAAATAAAATAGTTATCAACGACTTCTCTAAGTCCCCTACGGCCTTTTTTTTCCCCTTAGTGGCGTCCTTCCCTTACCCTCCCGTTCCTCATACTCCTTTCCCTTTCCCCTTGACGCAGCTGAACAAATACGGAGGCGTTTTCCCGACGTTTGCGTGCGGGGGACGTAACTCTCAGAATTAGTCTCCCACGGATTAACCCCCCAAAATACTTATACAGAGAAGCAAGTCGGATGAGGGTAATAAGTATATAAAATTAATAAATGCCAATAAAATTAAATATTAACAAATAACAAATAGTGAAAGGATAAAGGACGAATGACGACAAAATGAAAAACAAAAACAAAAGGAAAGATAAAAAAGGATGAGGCACATTAAGAGAAATGAAGAAACTAGAGATGGAGATAAAGACAGAGAGAGGGAGAGAGATGGGGGAAAGGTGGAATATATAAAACAAAAGAAAAGGAAAGTAAGGATCACATAAGTATGAAGAGAAAGATATCAAGGGAGGAGATACAAAGAGAATGAAAATACATAGAGATAAAGATAAAGGCAGACAGCGAGTTCAAAAAATATAAGATAGATAAGATAAAGACAGAGCGTGATGATAAAATAAGACAAAGGAAAAATAGAAATGCAATTCAACACAAAGAAAGAAAGAAGGTTCAGAAAGGAAAGGAAGAAAACTGAAACACTTTAAAAATATATAATAGTAATAATTTTTAAAAAATTATATAAGAAAACGGAAAATATATATAGAGAAAAAGGAATAAAGAATATGAAAAAACAAAGAACGTGAAAGAAAAGACCGAAATAGCACCTAAATCAGTATCCCCTTCTGCAGCACCATCCCCCAGACCCTCAGGAGACGCGGCTGTGCTCGAGCCCCAGCGCAGGCAGGCATGCGAGCGAGTGCGATCAAGTTCTTAATGAGCGCTCAGGATCCTGCTCTAAACTCGCTGGCTCTCGTCGATTGCCCGGCGCTCCGGCCACATTCAAGATACCGGAACCTGTTAGCGTCACAGGACCGTGCAATCCATTTACCTGGCTTGAGGTGTGGTCGCGGGCAGTCGTGTTCGCAACCCTGCAATGTTACCACAAGATACTCTTTATCTCCGTAACCGATTTTACCCTTGTCGCAGTTCCATTTAGTTCTTTGTAGGGGAAGAGTAGGGATGTCCCTATGTCTTCGGGTGTTTTGGCGTTCTGTATACCACGATTCACATGTACTGACTCTCTCTCCTACGTCTTAGGTTGACACTGTTTCTTTTCTCTTTAGGGTTAAAGTTACTGCATTATTTTTCAATTCGACATGATGACAACGACCTCGGGAACAGCAATATTAAGGCATCAAGGGTACGAACGCTAAAAATTATGAAACATCTGAGAAGCGATCCTTTTCCAACGGTTATAACACCGTAAGCATCACACTATTCAAAATACCCAACCGAACGGAAGAACTAACGAATGTCGCAAAAGAAACAAACGCCTGATAAAGGCGCTCAAGCAAAGTAGAAGAAGACTACTCACCATACACAGCCTTGTTCCTGCGGGCGACCGTCGTGGCGGACGAGGCTTCGGTAGCGGAGGCGGTCGTGGTGGTGGTGGGGGCGCTGGTGGTGGCCGCGGTGGGCGTTGATGCCGAGGTCACCATTGCACCCCCAGGCACGCCCGTTCCCCCGCCCGCGCCCGGGGTATGTGCCTGCGACGATGCCACTGTTGGATCGGTAAGGGTTTAATGAGTTTTAGAAGGAAGGGTCTGGTGCATTATTGTTTCTAAGGATTATCTTTCGCCTTTATGTACAACAGAGAAGTGTGCATTTACATATCTGACTCATACCAATAGGCAGATTACCTTGTTAATGAAAGAACATCATTTGGGATTAAACATTATTACCTTTGAGCACTACTCCTCACTGCTTACCAAGATTAGGCAAGTTGTTCTTTCAATAAATACAAGATATCTTATCTTAAGTAATAAGCTTCGTAGATAAATTACCCAATATGATAAAATAATTGCACAGCATCAGCTTTCATATCAATAACCTTACTTTGCATTAACTACCAGATTTGTTGGGAAAAATACAGCAATTACCTGTACACAGCATCAAGGAAAAATTAACAATATTAGTTACATTATGGCGCTATCTTGGCTATTAGCAGGTATTAATTTTTTACTAATGGCTTCAAAATCCTTTAACCAAAAGCAAACAGCATTTAAGAGCAAGAAAGGGGTGCAAATTCTAGGTCATGCAGTAATAAAGACAAAAAAAAATCTATAACCAGGAAAGGACTAAAGTGGGCAACCTCGCACCTGCTGGAAACTGGTACATGCTATTGGGCAGGCTGCTGAGTGCCGAGGAAGGATGTGCTTTCTGATTGGTGCTCGCATAAAGAGAGAGGGACTCATGCGTTCTCTCCTCCAATCCCCTGCCAACACGGCTCGGGGACGGCTTGTCATTGGACGAGAGAGCGGGACGAGCATGGTTCTTGATTGGCAAGAAGGTTGGGCGTTTTGGGCGGAGGGCGTGGCCACCAGTGGGTGTGGTGGTGGTCGCAGGTTGGGGGAATGAGGGGGTGCTGGTCTCGGTGATGGGTGATGATGATGGCGGTTTAGGATCGCCGGGTTTCTTCGCTAGCTCTCCGTCTAAATATTGGGGAGGACAAAAATACCACACGTAAGATTCTAGTTACTGCACCTAAAAGGATCCCAAAATTGGAAAGAAAATCGAGTGTATCCACCAAATGAGAATCAAGAGCTAGGAGTTACACATTTAAAAAACAAGACAAAGGACTATTACGTGATCTATAACTATATATCTATAAACTAAATGACCAAGATTATCTAAGAACCATCAATAATACCTAGACTGACATTTAATAAGGTGATTCTTGAAAAAAGTAAAATGCCCTAAAGAAGTTACAACAAGGAACCGACTGTAAGACGAAGCCTAACTCAAGAGCCTCAACCCCAGCAAGAATCATTACCGCGATAGGCCTACATGACCTTCTGCCACGGTGACCTACCAAGAGAAATGTTCAACAGGGACAACATGATGAAGCTCGGCTCATTCATGGGGTTCATCGCAGGCTAATCAAGAGGTCATCCTCGAACAGCTGGTAGCCTCGTCGACCAACTGCTTTGCCACCCTTTCGGCACAACCACCGCTAGCGTCCATCGCTTAGCACTTATTCCTTTCCTACGGCGGGGCTCTTTGGGTGAGGCCGTTCCTCGGGCGGGTGCCTGGCCCTCCCCTGGCACCCTTGGCCAGGCCAATGTGCCACACTAGTTTCACTGTCTCTGGGACGGATGCAAGCCAATCGCGTTTTTACTGCTGAACATATCACAACACATTAACAGCGCGTTTTCATGTCGTCACTTTTACAACCGGCATTTTCACAACCGTCGGAACTTCGCTAATCAGCTCTGTTCTTCCTGTACAAGATTTCTCGTCGTGTTGCTCGTGCAGTATAACGTTCGTCTTTAGTTTCAAACAATCTGGAGGGCATCAATATGATCTTCATACAATATAGGTCTTTACGTAAACGATCCCGTACCTCCTTTTTCAGTTTTTTTTCTTACATTCACGTGACAGAAAAATGATTTACTAGTATAGCGACTGAGGAAAAAAATAAAGACGGCCAAAAAATGCATTTTCTCATACAAACGCATTTACATTTCAGTAGTTTGGGGTGGAACTTTGTCGCGATTCTTTTATAAGCAAAATTAAAAACATTTCACATTTGATTTTAAAGAATCATCTACTAATAATCGTCTTTAACTACGAAGAGATACAGAAGACTTATCACGTGACCTATTTGCTTACAAAATTTGACGAATCCAGCGTAATGGGAGACTCTTCCTTGCCCACATACTGTTTATTTCACGCGGTCTAAATACATGTTAACAACTGTATGTGAATATCTTACAATAGCCTATTTCGTTACAAAAATTTAAGACAATGTTATCTAAAGGATGGAAAAGAAAAAATATATATAGCTGAGATACTGAGTGATAATGATATCTCACGCGGGGCGGATGCAAGTGAAGCAAAGTTATCGAACTATAATTTTTCCATGTTTGCGTAATCATCCTATTACATATGCTAAGTGTCACATATATGTTCATACTCTCTCTCTCCACACATACATACACACACCTTTCTCTCTCTCTCTCTCTCTCTTACATACATACAAACACCTTTCTCTCTCTCTCTCTCTTACATACATACATACACACATTCACACTCACACAGTCTCTCTCCAACACCCGCACCGCCGCGCCGTGCGGAGGACCAACAGTAGCGACACCTCAACACAGATCAGCCTGGCAGGGATGTTTATCACGGGCGGTGATGCCTGCACACCTGACCGACAGCCCGAGCCAGACTGGTTCCTGCCGCCATGGCAAGACGCACGAGACGGCAGCTGCATGCGCGCCCACGCACTCCTAGTCGTGACGCACAGGAGGGGGTTGCTGTGACGTCACACACATGCCCCATCAAACTTCCATGTACACTGACAAATATACTAATGTATTCACGCACGCTCATTTACAAATGCATGTTCGCACTCATTAGAATGCACGCGCGCCTCGTTCACCATGCAAGCTTTCATCAATTGATTCTTTCGTTAGTCAAAAAAGAAACAAGCAAACAACTGAACAGATCTACGAATTCCCAGCAAAACATAACAAATGTATTGAAAATACACTCGTAAACCCTTCCATCGCTAAGAATGACTGGGCATGTTGGCATACTCGCCACACCTTGTTCTCCGGTGCCCACTCTCGCTCGTCTCATCGCGTCATGGAAAAACTGCTGCTTGGTGTACATCGCACATGTACGAGCAGCTTTTTCCCGTCCGGTGTACACTACTCACGTGTAAGCCGCTTTTTCCCAACTCGGTGTACAGCGCGCATGTGTAAGCCGTCTATCATCGCCCACCTCATTATAATTTGGAGCGTTCCTTTTTTCTATTTTTCTTCTTTTTTTGGAGGGGGAAGAAGGGCAAAATAAGAGCGAGCTAGAGATGAAGGGACTGTGAGGTGCAGTGGTAAAGGAAAGATAAAGAGACGGAGAGAAGGGAAGATAGATGAAGAAATGTAATATAGTAAGCGGAATGGATGGAAAGTCGAAGCCCAGAGATTAATCTAGTTTTCAGAGACCAAAAACGGAGGAGGAGGAGGAGGAGGCGATGGTGGTTTAAAGAAGGATCAGTAGGCCGCATGGACACTTCCTGCACATTGATCACCCGGGTGCAGTGCGCAGGGCGCTCCAAACAAGGCGCGAGGGGGCCCGCGGCGGCTTGCGTGCAGGGCCGCGAGCATCCTGCATATGGTAGTGCGGAGGTGTCGGTGCTCGCTCCGTCCCCCTCCATCATATTATGTAAGCAACACCTCCCGCATTACTTGTGTACCTTTTACCGACCCATGGATCGTTTCTTGACCACTTTTGGTACGCTGGACACACTTCCTTGTAATCCCTGTGCCTTTTATTGTGCCATAGAACAGCGTCAAGCTAATATATCGAGGGGGGGGGGGGTCCTAGCAAATTGTAAACTGGTGTTGCATTGCTTGTAAATTCTCTATATAAATATTCTCACTCAATTTTTCAAGAACCATTTAACGCTTGGCAATCACCTAAAAAATTAGAACGGTTCCTCTGAGCTCCCATGGTGTTTTCAGGCCGGAACGCAAAAAAAAAAAAAAAAAAAAAAAAAAAAATGCAGAACTTTCACTCGTACCCCTTCCCTGCTCGTTCCTCACCTGGAAAAATTAAGCTTTTCCTAAAAATACTACCCACTCTAATTCCAGCGCCAAACCTTTCCTCTGCAAAAAGCCCAATTTTGCAACCTGCCGCGACCGAAGGGAGGCATCCTCGTCCGAAGGCAATCCAAGCGAGTCCGAAACCTGATCGTTCGCATCAATAATCTCACTGATTGCGAACCAGTCCCGCGTGCCTTCCCATCTAAGACTCGTTGGAGAGAACTAGCATACCATCAACTTAATCTAACACCTTAATGAACTGCGAGCATTACTGGCGCTGTTTGCACTTCAATTGTCATGTAAATACAGTTCGATGCGTCGCCTGATGATGGTACAATGGTGACTGGTGGATAAAGCTCGCATTAGATACATAAGTATTTCAGAATTATCAACGAATCGGTCACACGTCCATCATGCACATGATTTTAAAATACAACTTTATTCTATCATTCTAAACATGAACGAAAATGGAGAAAATTACGAAATGAAAAGAGAAAAATAAATGCACAATATAAATCTTTCAAAGCACGCCTCTGAGTCGCAACTCTTCGACATCCCTCTAAATCAAAAATAAATCTTATAAGAAAATTTCCGAAATCGCGACCATAACCTCCTGAGCAAAGCGACGACAGATCAATGTTATACTACATCTAATGCCCGCATATCCACCTATATCAGCCCGCGCCCAACCCTAGGGAGTGGAGGAGGGATCCGAAATTCGATTAAGACATGAAGGAAAGGGGTGAGGTTGGGGCCAGAGGGGAGGGGACGGGGAGATGGGGGCACACGCTTGACCCCGGCCACACAAAGACAACTTTACTGCCGACACTTCATAAATGTCGCGCCTTTGAGGTGCAAATCCGCCACACCTCAGCACCGGTCTTGATAGCGGGACGTGCCGTCGTGACACCTACAGTGTGTGTACGCTTGAACTGTCGCTGCGGACTCTTCCCCCTCTCCATTTCTTTCCTCCTTTACTTTTTTTCTCCCTTGATCTCTCAGTCTCTCTCTCTCTCTTTCTCTCTCTCTCTCTCTCTCTCTCTCTCTCTCTCTCTCTCTCTCTCTCTCTCTCTCTCTCTCTCTCTCTCTCTCTCTCTCTCTCTCTCTCTCTCTCTCTCTCCCTCTCTCTCTTCCTCCCTCTCACACCCGGGTGCTACACTCGAACAATCAACGACAAGAAAGATCAGAAATTGATTATCCTATGATTCTTTTTTCCATATTATACCCCTTTCCATGGGACATTGATAATCCTACCCAATTGAAGGTCTCTCGATATCAAATGAAGTAAAGAAAACAATCTGCCTAAAGTGTTTGATGCTTTAACTGCAGAAACATAAAATATCCGTTAATCCCCCGTCCTAGATTCACTTCCTCGTGACAAACCTTTAAAAAGTCTCCCACGACCCAATCAAGGGACCCGTCTCGCAGCTGTCCCATCATAAATACACACAGATTTAATACTGGCATCCTCCACCCCCTTTCTCTCCGTATCATATCAGCATCGAGGGTAGTCACCAGCTAGCAGCGATGGCGCAATGCGTTTTTTGCACATATTACGTTCTCGTCACGTTACTTTCCAATACTGTTACCCAATCGCATCAATACAACATGCATACATTCACCTCTCGCCATCAAATATTAGATGTTCCTTCAGCCGTTGATGACGTATAGCCCTCGGCAAGCAAATTAAAGCAGAGTGACTATGTGAGAGGGAAGGGGGGAGACTAGTGGGAAAGATTGAAAGAAAGAGAGAGAGAGAGAGAGAGGGAGATAGAGAGAGAGAGAGAGAGAGAGATAGAGAGAGAGAGAAGAGAGAGAAGAGAGGGAGAGGGAGAGGGAGAGGGAGAGAGAGAAGAGAGAGAGAGAGAAGAGAGTATAGAGAGATAGAGAGAGAGAGAGAGAGAGAGAGAGAGAGAGAGAGAGAGAGAGAGAGAGAGAGAGAGAGAGAGAGAGAGAGAGAGAGAGAGAGAGAGAGAGAGAGAGAGAGAGAGAGAGAGAGAAAGCGAGAGATAGATAGAGAAATAGAGAGAAAAAGATAAATAGATATAGAGAGAAAGAGAAAGAGAGAGAGAGAGATAGAAATAAAGAGAGAGAGAGAAAGAGGGAGAGGGAGGGAGAGAGAGAGAGAGAGAGAGAGAGAGAGAGAGAGAGAGAGAGAGAGAGAGAGAGAGAGAGAGAGAGAGAGAGAGAGAGAGAGAGAGAGAGGGGGGGGGCATAGAGGGAGAAAGGGAGAGAGAGAGAGAGAGAGGGAGAGAAAGAGAGAGAGAGAGAGAGAGAGAGAGAGAGAGAGAGAGAGAGAGAGAGAGAGAGAGAGAGAGAGAGAGAGAGGAGAGGGGACAGAGTTTTTACCAGAAAGAGGAAAAGATGAACAATAAAAAATCCTACCCCTTCTACCCTGACATCACTGGGAACGTCATGTGGCTGAGACTCGGATGTTTGGCCCACGACAACGAACATTCGCGAGGGCCTGCCGCTGCCCCCACTCCCTCCCATCCACCCCCGCGGTCCCAGCTATCCCTTGGATTACGTCATATCCCATTTGGCCATACCCAGTGCCACTCCCATACACCATACATCATTTATACGCTTTGACCTCACCATGCCCAACCCGAAGTCCTCAGACAATGGCTCTGTACAACGCATTTTTGGCAACAGTCCTACAATGAATCGTCCAAAAAGTTTACGACTCTAGGTTATAGGGTAAGTGTTTAAATTTCTAGCCGTAAGGAAATCCCGCTTTTTGGTGAAAATTCACATCTATTCTCACCTCAATTAAATCAGTCGCAACATCGCTCACAAGATAAAACCACATCGTTAGTATAAAAGAACGATTTTAGTCTAACTATACATTTGACATACCGGTCATGACCCCCATAGTTCTAGAGAAAAAAAAACGTAGACAGCTGCAGGTGTTACTTGGGGTGGGGGTGGGGAGGGAGGAAGAGGAGGCGGGTGAGTAGGAGGAGGAGAGAGGGGGGAGGAGGAGAGAGGGGGGAGGAAAGTTAGGAGGAGGAAAAGGAGGAGGAGGAGGAGGGTGAGGAGGAGGAGGAGGGTGCGGAGGAGGAGAAGGAGAAGTAGAAGAAAAAAGGAGGAGGAGAAAAAGAAGGAGGAGAAGGAGAAGACGATTGAAAAGGAGTAGAAAAAAGGTTGAGGAGGAGGAAAGGCGAGTAGCAGAAACAGAAGGCATAGGAGGCGGTAGAAGGGGGAGGAGGGAGAGAGAGGGGAGGAAGAGGAGGAGGAGGAGGAGAAGGCAGAGGGTGGGAGAGGGAGGGGCAGCGAGAGGAACAAACCACAGGATGAAAAAGCGCAGGCACACAGGAACCAAAGAAACATAATAATAGGAACCTTCACTCCCAGAACCTCGCACATTAAACTCATCATCTCATTAATCACCGCACTGAATACCTAGCACGTTCAGATGTGTTATGTGCAAGGCAAGAAGGGGAGAGGGAGGGAGAGACGGGGTACGGAAGAGGGGGAGGGGGGTGGGGGTGGGGGGGGTCCTGGAGTTGTAACGGTTTCCGCTGTCCTTCCCGCCGACG
>NC_091570.1:12660075-12672575 GCF_042767895.1 Penaeus vannamei
CATTTTTCCCCCTGAAGAAAATACACGTAAAAATTCGAAATCACAGAATATACACAAAACATAATCATGCACCCCAAGGGAATTGTCCGTTATTGCAGAGAAACTCAAAAGTGTCTGTCTCTTCCGGCGACGACGACAATTAACGCGGTTTGACATGACAACAAAAGCGCAACGAAAGGACAGGAATCACGTAAAACCCCTCTTCTTTCCCACCTTCATATCCGCGCGCACTGAGGAACTACCGGTATTCTATTACAGTTTTATTCTATTTCAATATCACACCACCGTACACACGCCCCTGTCCGTCCTACCTTCCCCTAAAAAGATGTCCAGTTTGCACACTGCCTATCCACCTGATGTCACATTCCCGCGTCGAAAAGGGTTGTTTTATGTGATCTATACGGTACGAGATGTCGCACGAACGTTCGGAATGTTTGTGATGCCACGGGCCTTGATATCACTCCACGCCACACGTCACTCCACTCCACTGCTCTTGCACTTGCAACACGCGAGTTTCTGCTTGAGCATTTTCAATCACTGCTTTGCAAGTCGACAACCTCTGGCAACATGACCGCAACAACAGCTGAAATACGTAAAATTTCCAGCAATCTAAATGTCTTTCTGACATATTTTCCTGATCAACTATGTCATCATAATTTAGGAGTCACTATCGCTTTAAGAAAGTCGAAATATATCGCTCAAGAAGCCGTACATATTCCTTTATATCTAGTCAGGACGTCAGACTGCGAGTCAACGTCACGAGGACCGCTCGCCACGCCGGCAGCAGCCACACTGCTCGTAACACCACCGCGCTCCGCACAGACGTACTCACACACAAACACACACACACACCTCTCGCGCGCACTGTAACGCGCTAACCTCTGCTACTTGCATTTCAACCGTAAAAAATACAAGCGTTTCACAGAAAAACTAATGCATTAGAACTGAAATGAGCTTCTACTGATACGTAAGCTTGCAGTGTTAAAATGCTAAACTTAAAGGCGCGCGAAGTGAATGGCGGTAGCTGAGCGCCATGTATGGGAGGTGGGCGGGAAGCAGGGGTTCCCACCTGCCGGAACACACCGCCGTAACATAATGCGCGGCTCACCCAGTCTGGCTCATCTAAACTGTCAAATATCTATCTCCCTCTTCCACACGGATTCATTTATTTCGGAGATAATACCTGGCAACAATATGATCACAGCACCCTCGAAGACGACTGATGACAGCAGAGGTATAAAAAAGAAAAAGAAAAAAATCAATGAAAAAAAACAAAAACAAACGCAGACTACTCCTCCATCCCGTCACGCAGCCATGACGGTATGGGCGTCACAGTACGGCTACACACACGTCACAACCCCCAACCAACTTCCCGAAAAACCAGTTCGGTGATTTGATCCCGTATGAGCCGGGATTTAAAAGGGTTACTGTCGTGCCCCTGGACCCGCTCCCTTCCTCCCTCCCTCCTCTCAAGCCTATCTTGTTCAGGTGGGTTGTTATTCTGCCTCAAACGCGATTTTTGAATAATACATAACAATACTAAAACTCTATTTTATCCATAGCCATTATTACTCGTTCAAAACATTCGTGTGTACAGATCTCAAGTTAGCTCAACCTAGGATATAGATCTCAGGACACTTGAGTTCACGCTTGTTCAGTTCCAGGACTCGCAATCTCCGTGTAATAGGTTCCAAGACTTTCGGCGTCCGTGCAATATCCTTCAGGACCAAAGGCCACGTGCATTATGGCCCGAGAGCAACAGGCGGTAAAGATCGTGATCCGAGACGTGGTGGTTTTCTAGTACGAAGTGAATATCAAATACATTTACTAACCAATACTTGTACTAGTGCAAAATGAGGAATAACAAACCTACGATTTTGTATTCTCCTACCAACATATTCTAAAATACTGGTAATACCCAAAACAGTTCCTATAATTCAACAAACCCTCTGGTAGGTACATTCCCACCATAAGCGAACCCTAGTAAACACCTACTCATGCACACCTTTCCTTATGCAAGCCATATTGCATGACAATCTTAAGTAGAAGTGCTACACTGCAAAAAGGGACTCGGCTCCTGTCATGCTGACGGTACAGGCTCCTCATTGTTCTCGTACTGCAGCGAGAAACAATGCCCCATGGTGCGCGCGACACCGAAATTTCCCAATCCTAACTAACGCAAAATGCAAACGGCATCTCACTCGCAATCGGGAAAGATATATACAAAGGGACTTTCTTTAAACTCACTGCTGTCACTTTAGTCAAATAATAATGCTATTAACAGTAGTAATGACAAAATAACGCGTAATACTAATAATGATGGTAGTAGTAGCGGCACTAACAGTAGCTGCAGTAGTAGCAGTAATAATAGCAGTAGTTTAATTATTATTTTTATTATTATTATTAGTGGTAGCAATAGTGGTAGTAGTAACAATGATTGTCATATGACGATAAGGAAGACGACGACGAAACAACAATAATAATAATGATGATGATGATTGATGATAATTATCCTCATCATAATGGCAATGATAATAATCATAATTATAATTATTACAATCAATATTATAATTATAATCAAAATGATAATAATAATCATCATCATTATTATTACAATTATATTAATAATAACAATAATAACGATACAAATAACAATAATGAAAACAACAATAATAATAACAATAGCGATAAAAACAATAACGACAACAATAATCATGATAGCAGCTATAGTAGTAGTAGTAGTAGTAATAGCAACAGTAAGAATGGTTGTAGCAGTAGTAGTAGTGGTAAGGGTAAGGGTAAGAGTAGTAGTAGGAGTAGTAACAGAAGTACTAACAAGAACAGTAATCATGATATAAAGAAGATTACTGTACATAGACAATATATATTATGCATTTGTAAATAGAAAACTTAGTAGCAACATCAGAAATGAAAAAAAAAAAAAACTCGTTTTGATCCAGAATCCCCCCCCCCTCCAAGGCGCTCCCACCCTGCAGCGCGTTTCAATGGCGAGGCTAAACCGTTATTAAGTCGCCCTTTAGTCGTACTCAAGTCCGGACACGAAAAATTTAGGATGACAAGTTCGACGGCCCTTGGATCGTATCTCATCAGTTCTACAGACTTTTTTCTACATAAGAAAGCCCAGTCGGAACAGAGCACTCACACTTGCAAAGGTACATTAATACATGTATGCACAGATAGATCCCACACCGACACATATATACAAATGTATTAATTTTCACTGCTTACACATTGCACTGTACTACAATAGCCTCCGAAGGTCTTTTGCAACTCCATTCTCCTATTTTCTTCGATCCTACTGAAAAAAGGGGGATGCAAAACACAAAAAATCAGATCGTTGGTCGTTTCTCAATCTACCTTCCTACCATTCTATCTATCTATCAATTTACAAATTTGTCAAAGGACGTTCGGAGCACCATCGCTCCGGGGGTCTAACAGGACAGCGACACCTGGGGGAGGAAAGCACAAAGGGCGCGAAGGAACAAGAGGGGGTGGGGGTGGGGTGGGGTGGGGTGGGGGGTAATCATCAAGGACCCCAGTCACGAGCGGACCCTTTTCCTTCTTTTTGGCCCAAAAGGAAAAACGCTTCACTTTAGCCACGACTCTGCGGTGACCGGCAACTTTTCGCCTTCGGATCTCTGAGTTGGGAGATTTCAGAGCCAGTATCCATTTTATACTGAGTGGATATATATATATATATATATATATATATATATATATATATATATATATATATACATAAATATATATATGTACATGTGTATGTGTGTATATATACACAAACACACATACGCACACATGGCTCTCGAAGTTGTAGAGTATAGCTGGATGCAGGAGCTTGAATGGCAAGGTGCAAGGGTGACGAAGCCACCCGAGTCTGATTTCTTTACCATCTAATGCTTAGAAAACGGCAGAAATGCTGCTACGGAAAAGCGGCCAGCCTTGCTTAGCGCATAAAATTCACGTTCGCACCTGGTTTCAGAAGGTGAAAAATTTATTTTTGGGACCAGACGCAAAACAGCCAGCGGCAAAACCAGCCACAGACGGCGGTGACCGGCTACTTTAGAGATGCCCGTTTGTGTATGTATATGTATATGAATATATATATATATATATATATATATATATATAGATATATATAGATATAGATATATATATATATATATATATATATATATATATATATCATCTATTATATACATCATATATATATGAAATATATATTACATATTATATATTATATGTATATTATATATATACATATAATTTAATCGTCCTTTAACAACTTAGTTCTGAAGCCAATTTCGCCCACTGCGACTCCCTTTCAAGAACGACCTAAAAATGGTTTGCTTAGCATGCTACAAAAGACACGTACTGGAATACCATCATCAAGGAGCGAAGCATAAAAAACCGTTCATTATAACCCGCCGCCATCCATCATCCCTCGGCGGGACCTCGACGACAAAGCGGTCGCCATCCCAACGCATATTCACAGCGAATGAAAGATCCTCCAATAAATTTTCGCAGATCACACGAAGCACGCCAGTTCGCTGAACCGAGTATCCCTTCTTTCGCGCAGAGTCCCGTAACAAAAATGATTTTCTCTTGTGCACAAACACAGGCGAACGTGATGCGGCGCGGCGAGGCGAGGCCCAGACGTCGTGTTTTTGCTCCCGCCCCGGATCGCCTCCCGGGCCTGAGCGAGGTACCGGAGGCGGCGGCGGCGGCGGCGATCGGGAGGGCAAAGAGGACGAGGACAAGGCTGACACACGGCAGAGGGAATCGGAAAGGATGGAGGCGAAGGGAGCGAAATCAATGACCGATGGGTTGCAACACAAGGACAAACCCGAGAGAAAGCGGGTTCGCAAAGGCCGGGGAGGGAGGCGCCCGTGACGAAACGCGGGGTAATTAGCCGGCCTGGCTTCTTTTTCTAAGGCACTCATTTTCGGTCTCAAGCTCAAAGGACAGTCCCTCAAAAATTCTCGAAAACGTGACTAAAAAAGTTGCGCAATGAAAAATAAACCATAAAAATAGATACTGCTAACAAAGTCGTTGAGCAGCACATCCTGAAGAGTTTTCGCGTGCAACAAGATTCAAAATCCTCCATGTAAACCCTTTTTTCTCCCCCGGATCCGAGCCGTCCTCCTTCCTAAAGCAATACGACACCGGGAGGGCTTGGCCAAGACGAGGGACCCAACGGGAGATTCGCGTGACGATGCGCGGCCGCGAGCACGACCCCGTCAAGGCAGCGTCGAACACCTCGCCCGAAAGACGCTAAGGCAAGATCGCCCCAAAACACCATCACTGAACAAAGTTTGTGTTCGCCGAGCTCTAAACGCCCGCAAGGGAAAAAGAGTAATTATGACGAACACTAATTAAAGTATGAGGAAATGTGAACGCACTTTCCCCCATTTTTCTGGGAACGGCCGGCGCAAGCAAAGCGGACAGGAAAATTGCAAGTTATTTATATCTGGTGTCGAGGTCGCGGAGGTCGGCGGCGCAGCAATGTCAGCGGGGCAGACGCACCGCGTTCGCCCTGATCGCGAACAATATCGTAATCAATTCCGACCGCAGTATCGCCATTACCATGTCATTGTTTCGCGCTCATGACAAATAGATCATTCCCTAAGTCGGCGGGAGGTATATCGCCCGCTTGATATCTCTGTGGCTCTTTTCCCAAGCAATAGCCTCTCCTACCCCTTGAAATGATGGAGACATTCGCTCCACAGCTGAGCTATCTGCAGCATAAAAACCTCTATCCTGCTGCTAACTAAGCGTCTTGAACAAATAACAGAACAACAATTTCGAAAAATAACTGCCCAAGCAAAGGTCCGGCAAGTCGAGCGAAGACGTGCTACACGGGGATCCAAAGGCATCCCTCTCCTCGTCGGAGTCGTCGGAAGTAACCCCAGGGATGCAACCGCAGGAAGGAAGGCTGCCGCTCCATTCAAATCGAACCCCTTCCACATTTCAGTGCACCGGCATAACACACTGCTCTGCATATGCATGGAAAGAGAAGGCGTTAGTTTCGGTGAAAGGAAATCTTCCCCGGACCAGAGACGTGTCGGCTGCGTGTCCGGTGTCCTTGCTTGCAACCACGGCACAACCGCCACGGCATTTGTTCATGCAGACACCTACTACGTGTCTTCCTCGTCTCCACTCAATGCTGCCTACTGGACTTTACTAGGTTGCCTTTGCTGGACTGGTATTTGCGCAAGAAACACGCACCTTACTCTGCCCTGTATGAGCTAGTGACGTGTTACAATTTACGATTCCCTGCACCCGACTGCATAACCTTTTTCAGACGAGGAGAATAATTATCTCGGCGCTCAAATCCATTAGACGGCCAGCTATCTAAAAGACCATCACAAATATTAACTTCTGCCTTCAAGGATACTACGGAGCACCAACCCTTTGTCTTATGTGGAGGCAAGGACTAGGAGACAAAGAGGGAGAGGAGGGCAAGAGGAGAATAGGAAAAAAGGGAAATGGAGGAAGAAAAGGAAGGAAGGAAAAAAAACAGAGAGAGATAAAGAAAAATAGAAAGAAAGAAAGAGAGGGAAGGGGGAGCGGGAAGGGAAGAGAGCGGTGATAGGTGGGCAGGGTCCAACGAATCCCCCGGTCCTATCAAGGCAACGGGTCAGTCAACTTCTTATTTATGTGCCCCATCACATACATCACCCTAACTTGCCGATCTACCGCTGACCCCAAAGGACTTAGCCTTCCCCCTCCTCCCTCTCGCCTCCAAGCACTTCGCACCACAGCCACGATCTTAAATATGTCATTTACTTCAAATATTTCTGTCCGCTTCGCTCCCTCCCCCGTGGCGTGTACATCTCATCATCTTCGCCGTCAGTTGCGACGGGCCAAGGACTGGGAAGGGAGTGGGTATGGGGCACGTCGAGGGGTACGTAGGGGCACAGCAAAGGGATGGAGGGAGGAAGAGAGAAAGAGGGAGAGGGAGAGAGAAAGAGAGGAGGGAAGAAGAGGGAGAGAGAGAAAGAGAGGAGGGAAGAAGAGGGGGAGAGAGAAAGAGAGGAGGGAAGGAGGGAGGGAGAGAGAAAGAGAGTAGGGAAGGAGAGGGGGAGAGAGGAAGAGAGGAGGGAAGGAGAGGGGGAGGGAGGAAGAGAGGAGGGAAGGAGAGGGGGAGAGAGGAAGAAAGGGGGAGAGCGGGAGAGAGAGGGGGAGAAGGGGAGAGGGAGGGAGGTAGAGAGGGGGAGAGAGGGGGGAAAGGGAGAGAGAGGGGGAGAGGGAGAGAGAAGGGAGAGAGAGAGAGGGGGGGGGGAAGTAGATGAAGACGAATTATGAAGGGAAGGAAAGAAAAGACAAAGTGGAAAGTGTGAGGAAGAGATAAAGAATAGAAGTGAACATAAGTTGGAAAGTGCGAAGAAGAGAAAAAAAGAGAACGCAGGAATTGACAGGGAGAGAAAACGAAGGAACGGGAAGAAGAGAAGGAAGGAAGCCGGGTGAGAAGAAGAACACGAAGGAACGGGAAGAAGAGAAGGAAGGAAGGCGGGTGAGAAGGAGAACACGAAGGAAAGAAGGAAGGTCAGAAGAGGAGAGAAGAAGGGGGCGGGGGATTCCACGCGGCGGCCACTTGAAGAGGCTGCAGAGGAGGGAAGTGGCTCTTCGACGGGAGTGCTTTGACCTCCGTCGTCGATCAGCCGAGTCTGACCTCAGTCCTCCGGCGAGTTGACCTCAGTCCTTCAGAGAGACAAGCAATGGCGTTCCGGCTACGAATACGATTCTCTATTTCGTATTTCTCCAGCTAATTATGTATGTGCACGCGCGGAAAACACGCCGTATGCTTGTATGTTTGTATAAATTCAGACACAAACTTTTTGATATTCATATATGCTAATCCATTAGCCCTTTCCACGAACTCATGCCCTTGCGAAATACATTGTAAAGTTAATATCACTATTTAATTGTTTAAAATGATTTAACATTTCGATACAACTGAAGGTTAAACTTAAAAGATACATTTTATATTTCACCTGATTTATATCATTAGTCAATTAATGATACAAACAAACTGCATTATATCAGAGAGTGAAAGAAAACGAAAAACAAGCCAAATGGCAGTAATTGCAACGTAAATAAACACAAAAATTGCTTACGTCAGCTTCAGTAATTTCCTTCGGAGGGGCGCTTCGAAAAACCCGTCTTCACAATAACCAAATCTTTTAATCATTTTTCGGTTTCGAGTTGGGATTCAAAACAAATTTTAAGAAGTGAGAAAATCCCCTCCTGGAAAAAGGTAAATTAATCAATCCACAAACCTAAACATCTTTACTAATGTACTAACTGCAAGAGCCCGGGTCCCAATAACCAACTACTTAATAACGATCCCCATACAGCCTATAAAAAAGCCATTACGAAAAGCCTCCCGAAACCACTTCCTTCCAGAATAAAAAAGTTCGCCCGAACAAAAAATCGCATGAACAAAAAATCGCAAATGTATTCCCTTCTCTGGGTTATCCGGAGGAGAAAAAATCCGAAAATAAAAATCACGGGTTTCCAAGAGACCAAGACGGCGGCGGCGCGATGGCGGTTGGCAATTCTAACGAATCTGCAACCGCCGGCCACGTCCACTAATTGCGAGAAAGGGCCGAGCATGTGCCGCGAAATCTTTCCCTTGCCTTTCTACCACATCATAGGTACTAATAAAATAATTCAGATGTACTTTCCTAAATCTCGGTCTAAGGAGTGGTTGACCGCCGCGAAGGGAACGGAGATTCGGATTTTACTGTCTGGCTCCGTGACGCTATTAGCCTAAGGCTCGCTTGGCACTGGACTGGGGCGTTCCTAGTTCATCTGGGGAGTTCCTGGCACCGTCGCCTTGAGACGAGCGAGGAGCTACGCAATCAAGGCTTTTGCCATTCTAAGAAATTAAAAATATGGCTTAGCACCATTTTTTCGCTACCAACACCATCTTCCTCTATTGGAAGCGAGGTCGGCGAAGGAGCCATCATATTAGGAACTAGACAAACAGAACGAAAAAAGGGGCTGCAATTGCGCCCATCTTCGGCACCTCATTAGCATATCTGTAAATTAAACTGGCTTTGCACCTTCAAACGTAATCTTCTATTCTTCCTCCTCCGTTTTCTTTTTCTCATCCTCCACCTCCGTCTTCATTTTCTTTTTCTCTTTCCCCAACCCCACCGCCTACTCCTCCTCGTCCTTTACCTCTACACCTCTGAATCCACCCTTCCTCCGTCCCCATCTCTTCCTCTTCCTCCAAACACCCACTCCCTCCTCTACTTCTACCTCTCTAACCTCCCCTTCCACCTCTTCCTCTGTCCCCATCCCCAACCAACCTCTTATTCTCCTCTCCGTTTACCTCTACGACTTTAAATCCACTTCTACCCCCTCTTCGGTCTGCACCCCCATTGCCTCCTCCACCTCCACCCCCTCTTCGGTCTCCACCCCCAATGCCTCCTCCACCTCCGCGCCACTTTCGGAGGCGGCGGCGAGATCCCACCGCCACAAGAAGCTCCGACGCCGCACGATAAACCCATCCAAAACCTGCCCAAGATGACAAACACAATCAACGCCGACAACCACGTTATCTTCGCATTAAACACCGCTCGCCGCCGCCAAAGGTGTGAAGTCCAGATAAGACAGAAGAGATAGAGAGAGAGAGAAAAAAAAAGGAGAAATAAAAAACGCTCTCACTCTATGTAAATAAACCCGGAGCCGTATAAATCTCGCTGCTAAACACAACGTCAAGCGATAAAGAGCAAAAAGGACAAAATAGAAAAAAAACGAGAGAGAGAGAGAGAGAGAGAGAGAGAGAGAGAGAGAGAGAGAGAGAGAGAGAGAGAGAGAGAGAGAGAGAGAGAGAGAGAGAGAGAGAGAGAGAGAGAGAGAGATTTCGAATGCGTTTCTAGATATCTAAAGAACCCCGTATTTGGTCAACGAATATTTGATTCCGCGGCTAATGGGACACACCTTCATCCATGTTGCAGTAAACAATATGCCAGAAAAGATGCATGCGCCGTGCGATGCCACACTGGACAGGATATTTTTATCTCATTCAGCAGATATTGCGATTTGAAGGATATATCTTATAACATTAGTATTCATTGTGGTATCACTATATCATTGCTATCTGTATGATATCTTAAGCGGATAATCCTGACTAGTCTTTGACAGGATATTTCTAAATTCTATATAAAAAGCGAAGTCGTCCTCGCGTGTCTCGTGGCAAAACTCTGCGGGAATTCAACGTATATATTAGCCCAAAAATTTGCCTCTCAATTGTTCGCTGAACTTTTGTATTTTTCTTAGAATGTTAAAAATCAGTGAAGCTTAGAAAAACTTTAACAATATATTGATTTTCACTCATACATGAAACAAAACGATTTCCATCATAATACAACGGCAAATACTCGCACTTTCATAAACCAGACACGCAGCATTCTCACCTGAGGGATTATCAACAAGGCAAATTTATCTTACGACCAATCTTTCCCCTCGGCTGCGCAAATGACCAGAATGCCATAAAAAAATAAAACTCCTCAAGCTAGTTGTTAAAAGGAGCTGTAAAGTAATCACAGAGCCACCTGACACCTAGAGGGAAAAAATACGCTCGGCGACCCTGCAAAACGGTTTGCCTCGCGCGATGGGCGGCCAGAGCGATGGAGACTTCGGAAACGGGCACATTACCGCATCTTGGAAGGCGAAACGAGTCTGACTTTAAACGAGTCTGAATAAAATCAAAGAGAATGCAATCCGAATGCAGAAACACGCGAACGGGGCATACCTGAGGGCGAGACGCATGCCCCTCCCCGCTCACCTTCCATCTCCTCCCACGGCCGATTAAGGTACACAAGGAAGGAGCGGTTCCCCGGTGCATATCTCGGTCGTAATAAAGGCCAGACAAACGGCACGCGCCTCCCCACTCGAGGGCTTATATGGCAGCTCCCCGCCCTCGCCGCTACACGCAGCCAGCCTTGGGACGTCGTCACGATAAAATATCAACATTAACGCGGTTCCTCTAATGAGAAAAGTATATACTCTCGCGCACGCTGCATTTACTAAAACAACTCCATAATGTTAAAAGTTCATGATGTCTAAAGGAAAAAAAAAATAATAATAATAAATGCACAGGGAAGCATACCACCAAGCACTTAAGTGAGCAGTACGGGCTGGGAGGACCCGGGTAGCGAGGATGACCCGAGGCAAGCTGTGACGTCAATACCCCAGGGAAACTTCAACAGACCCCCCCCCCCCTAGCCCCTCCCCCTTCCCACAGAAACACTCAGCCCTAAAAGGCAAACGTAAACGGCTACCGGAAGCGCATTTCCACGCGGCGGGCGGCGGTTACAATTCCGAGATGGAATGGCGTGAGCGCGCGGCGGTAAACACGGAGATTATCGACTGCAAAGCGTTCAAAATCGTCCTGTATATCACGACCCGCCATCTTTAAGAAGAGACTGCGAGGCCAAAAGGAATTTTACTCCCAGCCGCGAAAACTAAATCCCACGATTTCCATACATTCATCATTGCTAGCAAACGGCGCGGTAACAATGGTGATGCCCGGGGGAAAGAAGGGGAAGGGAAGGACGTAATTAGAGGAGAAAGTCGGGAGCTGAAACAAGATAACGAAACGCAGACATAAAGAGGGCGTCAACGGAAAAAACTTTCAAATCGTCAAAAATAAACAGAAGGTTAATAATACTTTACTTGTTTACTTGACACACATCGCGGTGATTCCTCTCGCATATAGGATTTAATTTCGCATACAATTTTCATTAAAAAATCAACAATTCTACTTTTGCTTGCGATGAACGCCTAAAATTCTTTACTGAAACCTTTTTTTTTGCACATTCGAAATGAGGAGCAATTACAACATCAATACACATCCAATATTCTTTATCGGCATCGATGGAAAAGTAATATACCAATACAACTATTGAATATAAAGAATGGATAATTCCACACTGGAAAATAAGTAAATGGTGCGTCGATATCACATGACTCTGATGGATACACTACCGAAACGTTAATCATATATTGCCCAAAAGAGGAATTATGAACCCTCATCCACACCTAGGTTTGCATTGCAGAATTACTCTCTTCCACAACTCACAATAAACCTCAACACTTTTTATACACCAAATACCCTTCACGGAACACTTTATAGTAAGCTCCAACCTATTACCAAACGCCAACACTTCTGGTCAAGAAGAGTTCTCCTGGAAGACAAAGCCGTTGCTTTCCTCTCATCGTGGTTTTGAATTTTCACTCAAGCAACTTTACCAATTTTTCTTTCATTCACGTTTTCTGAGATTGTTGTCCGCTAAATTTGAACACAATCTTCTACAACAAATAATATTCTCAAACCAAAACCCTCTACATTGAGCAAATATTACTAAAGTAAAAGAAAAAAACTTACAATGAAGGAAGTATGCAATATTTCAGTGTTTTTGTATCATCTATCTATTTTTTGTACAAGATTCTGTATCCCTGCA
>NC_091570.1:12677575-12685075 GCF_042767895.1 Penaeus vannamei
CCTTCCCTCCTTCTTTCCTTTGTCCTTTTACCTGAGCCAGTTCCATGTCACTTTCTTCCTTTCCGCCCATTCCGCATCTTTATTTCTTCTCTTTTACATTTCCATCTATCCTTTATCTTCTATTACCTAATCCTTCCTCTTTTCTTTCTTTTCTCCTATCCTTCTCCTCCCCGTTCAAACTAGTTCTTTTTCCCGCTCTCTCCTCTTTTCGCTCCCCCCCTTCCTCCTCGTCTTCCTCTCCCCTACCCCCATTCCCCTTCCCACAAGCAGTACAGAGTACACCGTTTCCCTTCGAGTCACATTAATTTGTACCCGCCGGGAGCTGCTAGGGGTCAAAGGTCAGGCGGCTCTCGGTGCTGTCGCAGCCCCGAGAAAGTGGGAAACCAGATCACGCGCTGCTACTCTGTCGCGCCAATCTCACCCTTATGACTGCCGCTTCGCTGTTCTTTGTCTTCAGATTATTATAATAATTAATATCATAATTATCTTCACAAACATCACCTTAACCGTTATCATTATCAGTATCATATTCATAAATGTCAATAATACAATAATACAAAGACGCTCCGTTCTCGCGACTCTTAGCCAAGGTCTATATAAATATATAGACCTTGCTCTTAGCTGGGTGAGTTACATCAACTGTAAGAAGAACGTAATCAAACTGATGGAGGAAAGAAACACAATAGTAAGAAGCATAATAAATATCAAACAAACAGAGAAGAAGAGAAGAAGAGAAGAGGAGAGGTGAGGAAAGAGGTTGAAGGAGAAAAAAGAGGAGGAGGAGGAGGAGGAGGAGGAGGAGGAGGAGGAGGAGGAGGACGAGGAGGAGGAGGAGGAGGAGGAGGAGGAGGAGGAGGAGGAGGAGGAGGAGGAGGAGGAGAAGGAGACAAAGATGAGGAGAAAGACAAAGAAAGAAATGAAGAAAGGTAAGAGGGAAAACAAAAGAAAGAAATGAAGAAAGGTAAGAAGGAAAACAAAAGAAAGAAATGAAGAAAGTTAAGAAGGAAAACAAAAGAAAGAAAGAGTCAAACATACAGAATATGACAATATACTTTTGACAAGCTAAAATATTAAGCAAGGAGCCACAAAGATTGTTTCTGTAACCCCCCTCCTCCCTCCGCCACATAATAAAAATTTAACATACAGTCCGTGCTTCATCATGTTACCTTACAGAAACAAAACATCAATATCAGCACAATCATTCCTAAGAACAGTCTGATGCTAAATGAACTAGTTTGTCATACCAAAAAACAAATGTCGAATGCAACACCATAAAAACACCATAATACTGCTTGCATCTTACAAAAAGAAACCACTGTATTACAGTTTCATTCTCTCTGGTGTACACAGAAAGTTCTTTATTTTCTATGTAAAAAGCATACATAATACCCATCTTCGGAATATAGGGAAAGGGAAGCTCACAATGAAAAAACACAAAAAACAAGCAAATGCAAAGCAATTCTCCAAACATACATCATCAGCCTCAGGCAGGATAGCAACAGAAAACAGCTAAAAACACAGTGCAGCGCATACAAGACTGTGCAGGAAGTACAGGAGTGCCACAAAACCTTATATGTGCAGGAATACAGGATACTATCAAGGGAGTGTGGAGGAAAATGGATGATGAAAATGGTTAATCATTTCTGTGCCTTGTGCTCTTGAATTTTTTGAGGTAATAATTTTGTTGATAGGAAAATACATTACTTTACCTTTGCTCTTAATCCTATTTGCAGAGAAACTTATCGGGTGAAATCAGAAAAATTTAAAATAATAAAATGACAAAATTCATACAATCTTCAAATAAATACACAAATATATTTTTTTTCACATAAACCCATTTCTTTTTTACTCTAGCATCTGACAACATTCCTTTACAGTTCTAAAATATCATCAAACTAATCTTTCAATGTTCAGATTTCAATAATCACTCCTAACTGTCAAATGAAAACAAAACCAAACGTACCAACAGCAAAGGACCAGTAATGCATATCATCTCTTACATCTATTTAAAAAGTAGAGTACATTAATAACAGAAAGTATTCCGGTTATGCACAGACATGATCAAAGAAAGTGTTGAGCTGCCCTAATCTATGCTATCCCTTTTGTCAAATGCAGGCTACATCACCTACACCAGGGCACAGTACTTCTCTTGGATATAAAGGTTGTACAGCATTTGTTGGTAGATGCATATTTATCACAATAATAAAACAAAGTAGGCTGGCATAATATTGTGCAATATGATTTACATTTCTGACTGGTTTGTTCCTGTAACTACATTGCTATAGTCTAGTCTTAAAGCATAAAAGAAACATTTTATAAAAGTATAATTTCTTTTAGTGATCATCTTAATGCTGGCCTAGAACTTTATTACACAGCAATAAATGTCAAGGAATTCACAGGAACTTTACTGTACATAGCATAAATACAGCAGTAGTAATACATCAAAGAACTTATCTGAACTCAAATAAAAACACAGTAATGTTTACAAAAGTCTACAATTTACCTCTGTCAATTCTAAATCAATGGATGAGAAGATATTTACAGCTTGAAAATTAACCACTGAAGTACTGTGCACACTGGATTATGTATATATTTAAGAATTAATAATAATAACAAAATTACACCCTCATAGTCTAAAATAAAGGTATTTAACTTGTGTAATTTAAAAAAATACAATCATAAGGTTTAAAAACCACTGCAAATGTTTTGTAACTATATTGTACTCACCATGAAGGGGTGACCGCAAAGCACTGAGATAAGAATTCTGACGAGCTACTGTCTTTTGTCGACTACTGCCCGTTTCGTCCATGGACTGTGTCGATAAGAGACTCGTCATAGATACCTGTGAGCAAACTGAATTGGATCGTTCCCTCTCCAAAACATCTGCAGAAAGAAAGAAAAAAATTATAGATATATAGGATATGCAAAGTAATATTTTACTTTTAAAATTTCGGTTCAATAATCGCCCCAATTGAAACTCGTGTTTTCAATACTTTGTTCATTGTCAACTACGCCAACAGTAAAAAGCAGAAGAAAGTTCTTGCAATACTATGATAACCTAATAAAACCTAAAGTCTTTATGCTAATTATCTATGGACTTTATATGTATAACAAGTATGAATGGGAAAATAAATATATCAATATTACTAGTTAAATCTATGCTTTTTATTTTTGCTTTCATCAATCTCTATAGTGTATTTCAGGTCCTATTACTTAAAAGGGTTATTTCTTCATTACTGAAAAGACATCGTAAAAATGAAGGAAATCTTTAATTTACCTGGGTCACTCTGAGGCCTGTGAGAAGAACCATAAAGAGGTGGTGGTTCACAATGTATATGAGGACCACCGACAGGTATGGTGCGATTTATAGCAACCCGTCTCACAACACCAGCTTCTGACACTGTCGCAGTTTTAACACCCTCTTCTGAAAATAAAAGAGAGTATACCTGATTTTACTTCTGGAACCATACAAACATGGGTATATTATAAAAATAATAGCATATAATCTTTTATCTGTCTTGTTATCTTTGAAAACAAAAGTTATTACAAAACCATTTTCAAAAAACAGAAAAAAAGTAAAAACACTTTTTGATGATAAATATTACATCCAAGAAACCATGGCTGATGAGTACATTCACTTTGTAATCATATGAATCAATTGCTATTTGAAATATAACTTTTTACACTTTCTTGAAAAAAGTAACTTTTTTTTAACATGTTTTATATTCTCTAAACCATTAACCTACCTGCTGTTGGCGAGTAGAGCCTCCTATTGACAGGGAACACATTACCTCCGTCAGAGAGAGATCTAAACACCTTAGGAGGTGAAGGAGACATCTCATGACAGACCAGGTCACCTTTCATTAATTCTGCACTCTTACGCTGCCTTGGTGTGTTATTGAAGTGTGTGCCAAATTCAAAGTCAAAACCTATGATTAAGAATGTAAAAACAAAACACTGTAGGACAAAACAACAGCCATACAGACTAATCATGCTGTACAAAAAAAAAGAGAAAATAAAAAGTAAAGCAACCCATACATTTATCACAGGATGTAATTAAAGCAAAGATAAAATTCTACATACACAGAAAAATTAGTATCAGTACACTCAATATTAGTAGTAACCCGTATCTTGGTACATATAATAGTCATTCTTTTGTGCCAATTCCCACCTAGGAATCATAAAAGTTTGCAGGTAATGAAACTCTGCTATTCAAATAAATTAACATGTCCCTATATAGTGATTGTGCATTATTATATATATATTACTGATGATATAACCTATAAAAATCTAATTCATCAATATTCAGATATCTGGCACCTACATTTATAATACTCTTTTTTCTTCCCTTTCTTTCTTAGAGGCTATTAATAATGTTAAATGTCTCACTGGATATTTCTTGAATATTCCCAGTCAAAGCAAAAAATGAAAAGCAAAAGCTATCAATGGCCATCTGCAGAGGGAAATTACCCACTTCTCATAATTAGCATTGATCATGATAGATCATGAATAATACATCCTAGTACCATGTTAACATGACCCACTGAGGCGTTATTGACTAATTATTCTTTAAACTCTATCTTTCCTTCATTCTGACCTAATGAAGTATCTAAATATGAAATATCTAAAGATACTAAAAAAATATGGTTAAATTACTCAAGGATAGGATAAGGTGAATATACAGGATATTCTTCAATATCCATTTTATAACTTAGCAATCTCATACACCTGAAAGAAATGCTTAAAATGATCCGTTCAAGTACAATGACACCTGCCGTACTGAATGAAATATTATCAAAGCTAGCCACTCTCACAACAAAAAAGCCAATGATTGCCAGTCTCAAGCACAAGTTAAGATCACGTTAAATTAAGCCAAAAATATACAATGGACTTTACAAGTATATTCATACACAGACTAGTCCTGGTGGCTGATAGGTTAAATTCATATAGTCACTATAATATTTTCAGTATGCTGGGAATTACCAGCAGCTAGAGTTCAAATATCCAATTTCTAACACACTGTACAGTTATGTGTGTACTCTTGAATTAATCATGATGACAATAACATATTCCACAATTATGATACCTGACTACAGTGTTCCTTGAGTACAAACCCATTAAAGATTTCTGAACAAGTTAATTGGAACTAGCCAAAGTCAAGGGACAAACATTTTTTTTTGTTACATCATTCTCTGTTCTAAAACACATGATAGCAAACTCTGATAGCTATCTCTGATATTTCAAATCCACTTGGGACAAAGTTTACAAAAGTGATTATGGACTCAATATTTTCACAAGTAATAGAGAACAATACAAATGATGATCTATGTGTCAAGAAATGTATACTTCAATTGTAAGATCAAATTGCACTACAAAAGCAAGTCTTAATAAAATACTTTAAAAGGTGTACATTCTACATTGTATTGAACAAATATAAAAAAGCCTGCAGATAGTACTCATAAATTACACTAACTACTGCCTCTAAACACTACAATACCCACTAATATCACAGCTTCAATATGAATTACAACAGCATCAGCACACCAGAACTCTGTACTCCAAAGAGTAAAATACCAAACAGATATGGTTCCCACAAGACTCCTCTAGCAGTAATGAAAAGACAAACACAAGAAACAAGATAGTACTAAAATCACTTACCAGGTGGTAATTGGTCTTTGGTCTCAAATTCTTGTTTCCTCTGAGCTACATTGGGGATCTTTGAGCGTTGAGACAGGCGAGAAAGCTCAAAGCGGTGGAATGCAGACTTAGCAGATGCTTCTTTCTCCAACTGACTACTTTCAAACTGCTTAGCTCTTCGGGATACAATCTGAAGCTGCTTTATACGCTCATTATCGCCTACCCATGCTAAAGGTATGGATCGAAGACTTGCAGAATTTAGAGAAGTTTGACTACCACTTGGAGTACCCCCAGGGGTGACACCCTGGGAAGTATCTCCCTGTTTACTACTTGTCTGACCTTGACTTGTGAGGGATGACGATGAACCATATTCTGGTATGGGGATATTTTCCTGAATACGAGAGAGAGTCGTTGTGAAGGACTTTCCAAATCTCAAATTTACAGGGTTAGCCTCAGAAGCACTTCCAACATATGGTTTGGGAACAGCATTGACCACCAAAGAACGAGGTAATGCACCAGAAGCACCTTGAGCTACAGGCAAATTTTGCTTAGAGTGTTCATCCTCAGGTGTCCCATCCATCTCTTGACCTGCTATTGAGCTCTCACTTAGATTACTACCAGCTGGGACACTACTTCCTCTCATACTTGAACTATTGTCAACAGAATTTTGCCTCTGCTCAATCTCAGACTTTACCCTCCGTAAATGAGAATGGTCTTGTTTTGGTGCAACAATGAATGTGAGCGCCTTAGTGATAGCTCCTGGTGAAGGAGGGGTCTGAGCTCCAGGCGGAGGCCATATGGGACGCTGAAATTTTTGTGGATTTACATGATAGTCACTGTGAATGACAGGGCTTTTGCTGGCAGGAAGCCAAATAGGCTGATTAGGTCTTCGTAAAAACTCCTCTTTCCTTTCTGTGTCCTTCTTGATTCTCTCTATTACCTCTTGAGTTGTTTTGTCATCAGTCATATAATTTTCCTTATTACTAGAAATTGGTTCTGAGTAGCTTTTCCTAGAATGTGAGTTTTGGCGATTTGTGTTCTTCCCTTCACTTTTTGTGCTATTGAGACTTTGGTGACTACCATGAATACTTCCTTCATTGACACCATTATTATTCAAGGCTTCAGGTCGAGTATTCACACTTGCACTTCGTGCATGAATTTGATCTACTTTCAGTCTTGGAGGAGAGAGTGACTGAACACGAACACGTTTAACATCAGCATCTCCAACTGATGCTTTCCGCCCTACGTGAGTTCCCTGGTTTGAATGGTGTCCTTTATTTTGTCTACCACTTTCTTTCTTATCACTGTCACCAGTATTGAATTTACTTTCCACTACTCTGGTCTGGACAACTTCATATATCCGCCCATCAGGATCACGTTCTAGTCTTCTGCTGTCCCTAAAACTTCCTCTTCCAACAGCTCTATCTAAAATAGGTTCATAAACACCAAACACAGAAGCACTGGCATGTTCGCTTGTTGCTACTTGAGGGGCAGTTCCAGTAGCATTTGTACTTGTAGGCAAAGAACTTTGATTACCAGGTGGAGAAGGCACATGATGAGGCACTCCAGATATTGTATTTTGAATGGTATACACAGCTTGTTTTCTATCTACCACCATTGGTAAGGACTGTTTTCTATTGACACTACCCACTGTCGACTTCTTGGCATCCCCTGCACTTGCTAGAGAATGCTTTCGAGGTCCTGCTCTATATTGTACATTTGCCTGGTTTTGACGGGTTGTGGTTTGCTGATGGTGAGGGTGAATGGGGATGTGTGCACCATGGGGTGGAGGGATCACAGATGCCTGATGCGGTCGCTGGTGAAATGGTGGATGGACCACCATAACTGGTGGTGGATGAGGAC
>NC_091570.1:12692575-12712575 GCF_042767895.1 Penaeus vannamei
TCGTCGCGTTCGATACGTCCACGACATAGTGTCTTTAGTGCTTAAACCTTTATCTTCCTTATCTTTTACGGTGTATCTATTATTCTGATCCGTGCATCACAAAGCAATTCATCTAAATCAAATTTGACAGAATGATATTCCAAGTATTCCAAGTGTGTGTGTGTGGTGAAGAATGGGAGGGCTCAGACGGATGGCAGAAAAAAATGGATGGGACACATTATAAGATTAAAAAAAAAAAAAGCTGCATGCAATAAAACTCTCTCCATGAGACCGTCACGAATCACGAATAACCACACTCAAATATGACCACAAATACCCATATTCAAATATGACATCAACATTTCCTACATTCGAAAATGACATCACTAATCCCCACATCCGAATATGATATTAAATACCCACATCCGAATATGGCATTACGAATACCCACATTCGAATATGGCAACACGCACACCTACATTCTATGACATCATTAATACCCACATTAAAAAATCACGAGCACACTCATCCAAGTGTGACATCACGAACACCCACACTCGAACGTAAACGACGTCACAAGCCAACGAAGACCCAAAGCAGCACATCACACTTCGTTCTACATTTTCTCCTTGTCATTCATCACGTGACGACTTTGTTCCCGACCTCATCCCTTACTTTCTGCTTGTGACGTCATACACGGAAGCCGGTCACAGCCCCGCCCAAGCTCCTCCTTCTCTGGAGATAAGGTCACCCTCGAGTTTCACCCTCGAGTTTCTGCTTGCATTTAATCGGCTGCATTCTCCACTTCTTCAGACATTTATTAGGGCAAATCTAAGACACTGAGGGTCGTATTACTGACTGATTTATTAGATGCAGAAACATTAGCATGACCTAACATTTATTTTTTTCCAGAACTGAGAAATCTGTAGATCTTGGCTGGCAGAGCCTCTCTTCTTGAAAACTGGGCCCAGAAATTCAACTCTCAAACAATCAGCTGACCCTATAAGGTCAAGGGGACCTTACCTGACCTCAAGGCAGATGATCCCAAGCCCAGGTAAGAAAATGGTTGTTAATGGTGTCCATGTCTCTACATTAATGTTTTTAATATTGAGCGTGAAGATATTAATTTCCCACTCCAACTTGTCAGACCTAAAAGTGTCAAGTCCACCACGTCAGACAAATGAATCAGGATGGCTTGTCTTAGTCATCTAATTCCCGTATTCACAATGCAAAGAGGTCCAATTAAAATGCGCCAATCAAACATTTCCCTACATAGATTCCACATGACACCAAGTACTTAAAACACTTCTTCCACGAAGGTAATTACTATTGTCTTGTCCTATGGCGCTACTAAATGGGAAAGGCCCTCTCCGCAGCATGTACTCTCTACGCGTCCACCTTTCCGCTTCCAACGACCCGCCCACCGTCGCGTTACGTCTCTCTTCCTGTTGTATTATTTTCTTTTCTTTAAACTCCCTCTTCCTGTGCCTGTGCCGCTTTCCCTCCCGACTCTTACTGGTTTCTCTGCTGGCCACTTATCTCTACAGCCCTCGTTTTAGGCTTCGTCCAGGCATGAGCGCTATCTTCCATTTCGCAAACTTTGGCCGGTCCTGTTATCTTTCCTTCTGGAATCTGCATTGCGATGAGACCCTTCAACTGATAAGAAAATAGAAAGCTGTTATTTTTTTCTGTTACAATAATCACTTGAATACATCTTTACATCATTTCATATCTTTAAATAAATGTTTACCGTCATGCTGCGCTGTAACGTTAAGCGTTCGTATCTCCTCATATTCAAACCTACTTCACCCATAAACATTCTCTATACCCTTGTCGTGATCGGGATAAGAACGGATGGCCGACCATCCCATTAAATGTTTAAAAATAATCCCCATTTTCTCCTCTTCCCATCCCCTTCTCCCATTAAGGATACACCTGGCAGCCCCAGGTGTATCCTCCCTCGCACCCGTCCTCGCCCTCCTGCATCTGACTCACCATGACCCACCGCCCGGCGACGCTGAGTGATGTCACGATGAATCAATCGCAGCGTACGTAGGAGGCGGGCGGGGAGGAGGAGAACGATTGCGTCATCGCTGCGCCCCGTCGACGTAAGAGCGGGGAAAGAATGGCCTCCGCCCAGGCCTTTCTCGAAGCGGCGAATGCCTTCGCCAAAGCCATTCATCGGTGAAACCCGAGACCGGTGACGGCATACGCCCAGGAATCCCGGCGCGCGCGAACGCCTCCAAGCAGGTCCTGGGGGAACTTCAACACCGCGGGAGAGAGTTATCTTCAGGAAGAAAGAAGCCATCCTTGGGATCGCAACAGCCGGCTATAACCGCATTCTACCAGCGAGCGCCGCATCGTACCCCGCCATAACAGCGCCTGGCATCGCCTTCATCACCCGGCATTACCGGGTATTTCAGCTTCCACGCCAGGCCAGTCGACCGGTACCGTAGGTATCGACACAATAAAAATAACGGGACAAATTAGTCATGATATCTAATTGTAAACATAACGTCTCCGTTGAAGTAGAAACGTTGCGATCTATCATCGTGTCGGCATATCGAGTCTTTCGACAAATTCGTTAAAACAAACGAGAAAACCTGCAAAAAACATACCCGATAACCTAAGCATGACTCATCCATAAATGCCGTAAGCCAGGCTCGCTCTTGAATCATCATACCCGATGATCGATTTTTGCTTGTCTATCCCCAGGCGGAGGACCTTCTTGGAAACCATTTGAGAAAAGGGAAGAGAAAAAAATCTCAAGTCTACAGCAGAACAGAAAAAAATAAACAAAGATTTTCTATAAAAATGGACAGTAATAAAAAGCCACAACATTTTAACGGTTCTCGCTCTCTCTCTCTCTCTGAGTAGCCTAAATGTGAATAACTGTGTAATTAAAATGTAATTTTGTTTTGAATATGTACATGGATGCATGAGTGTGTATGTGTGTTTTCAAAGAATGTGCAGACTTCAGGTGATACTCGGCTAACCAAGAATATGTTCAAATATCTCCGATGACGTCAGGGCACGGGAGCAGTCATAAGCATCTTGAATTTAGCATCTCGAGGTCAAAGGTCAGTTTCATGGGCAGTTTTCTTAAGTCTCGATCTTCGTATTTTTTTAGGCATGGCGACTGTGCGTTTCGTGCGCACGCATGTGTGTACATTGGAGTGGCTGTAGATGTGTGTGCGGATGTTTGCGCGCGTTTGAAAGAGGCCGACTTCAAGAGACCCAGTTCATTACACCATAATTTCCTTAAAGTGAGGATACAATTCATCACTGTACGGAGAAAACCTGGGAACAAGCGATTACGTGGGTGGGCGGACGTGGCTGCAGCGTGGGCGAGAACATTCTCGAAAGCTCCGCGCACAAATCTTCGTTTAGCTCGTTACCCTGACACAACCCGATACTTAACGAGGACATAACCTGCACCTCGCGATCTTCCTCTCTCCACTTAACAATTCCTCATACGTAAAACTCAGAGCGCAAACAAAGCCTTTAGGTACAAATGAGGAAATAATGACAATAATCTGTCGAAAACTGGACGCCTGGGCCGCGGGATGAAGGTGTCAGGATTAGACTCGCCTGCTTACTTGAGAATGCGACAAGCAACGAGGAAAATGCAGGTAAAAATATCCTCAGCTTTGCAAGAAGAGCTGTGACATTCGCGTTGATATCAATTTATCAATTCTAATTTTATTGCAATCTCAGGAGGAGATAACACGCGGAAGAAGATAGCTAGTCAGATATTTGCTACATACAGAATTTAACTATAGAATCATGTGAATAGATGTCACACATGCACATACGACTCAAGAACGGACAAAGGCACACACACATATGTAACGATTATGAGATAAATTTCGTTTACATCTGCCTCTCCTCTCACTCCTTTCTTTGTTTTGTTTTATAACTGGAAGACAACAATAGTTTTCCTTCTGTAGGATGTTTTAGTGGGACTTGATTTGAAAGATTCAGACTGTATGTATAACAATAATATATGTGTCGAATGTATTCATTTATGCATGTATGAGAGAGAGAGAGAGAGAGAGAGAGAGAGAGAGAGAGAGAGAGAGAGAGAGAGAGAGAGAGAGAGAGAGAGAGAGAGAGAGAGAGAGAGAGAGAGAGAGAGAGAGAGAGAGAGAGAGAGAGAGAGAGAGAGAGAGAGAGATTTAAAACTGAAATTTAACGCGTGGCAATTCGCAGAATCTTACATTCGGTTACGCACGATGGATTTCGTATCTTACAAAATTTCTCAGCGCATTACACACACACACACACACACACACACACACACACACACACACACACACACACACATACACACACACACACACACGCGCGCGCGCGCGCGCGCGCGCGCGCGCACATACACACACGTATATAAATAAAAACTAGTATGCATAAGTGATATTCTCAATTACCTCAGACCGGTTATCGGTAACACCTCCCTCCTTTGGAATGAAAGATAGAAATGATGAAACAAGAATAACAATGATAAAAATAACAATAAAAAATATGAACAAATGAATAAAGGATTTATAAAAAAAATCGTATCTATTACACTGAAAATTAGGACTTCTAATCATTATTGCAATAGCTACAATAATCGTAATAGTTACAATGAATCAACTTGTCATAGTTTATTTACAACATTAAGGAAAAACAATCATAACAATATCGACAAGACTCGTGGCAATAAAAAACAACAACAGTAACAGTATTTGTAATCACAATACTAATACAACTAATAATAATATTGATAATTACACACAAATAACATACACAAGAATATATAAAATAAGACATAAAGAAGAAACAAAATAAACAAAAATGAAAAAATAAAGAATACGGAAAAGAAAGGCGAAGATGAAGAACAGCAAAAAGCAACCGAAGGAGGAGAGAGAAAGATTAAAGAAAGGAGGAAGAGGAAGAGGAATGGCATACATAACAGGAAAAAAGCCGGAGGAGGATGCACAAGAAGAAGAGAAATATCAAAGGGAATAAACAAAAAGAAGAATGAAAAAAAAAAAAAAACGCTAAGTGGAACCGCATAAACAACAGAAGCAAATGCGAAAAAGGACGAGAGAGGAACGACATAACCAACAGAAGGAAAGGGGAAGAGAACGACCAGAGGAAGAGGAAGAGAAGCGACATAAACAACAGAAAGAAGAGGAAGAGAACGACCAGGGGCAGAGGGAGAGAAGCGACATAAACAACAGAAAGAAGAGGAAGAAAACGACCAGGGGCAGAGGGAGAGAAGCGACATAAACAACAGAAAGGGGGAGGAGAAGAGAGGGACGAGAGGAAGAGGAAGAGAAGCGACATAAACAACAGAAAGAAGAGGAAGAGAACGACCAGAGGAAGAGGGAGATAAGCGACATAAACAACAGAAAGAAGGGGAAGAGAAGGACGAGAGGAAGAGGAAGCGGAACAGCATACCAAAAGAACAAGAGGCGAAAGAGGAAGCCCGAGAACAACACCCTCGTTCACATCCCGCCAAAGAGCGGCCACTTCAGAAGAGTCCCACGCGGGGATCCTATAAATGTCACTTTGCATCACACAGCTTCTAGGAATCCTGTTTTATTTGAGGCAAGGAGGATGACAGGCAAGAATTGCAACCTCCTCCTGGGAACCCCCGTCCATATCCACCCTCCCAATGTCACACCGTGCCCACATACCCAAAAAACTTCATTTGTGCTTCGTCAGAATTAGTGGTTTAGATATGATATTGATGTACCAAAGGATAAATAACAATCACACTGTCAAAATCAAACGCTAGTCAAACCAAACGGATATATCTTTACACATCCACATTGTTCTTTTTTTCTCTTCCTTTTTTTCCCCTCTCCCTCCCTTACTCTCTTCCTTTCTTCTTCGTAACACCCATCTTTTTTCAAACATCGCGTCTTTGCATGTCCTTCCCAGAATTCCAGATTTTACTAGCACGACAAGCCAGTAAAAAATAAATAAATAAATTAGGAGGAAAGGAGACGCATCAGAACTACAACAAATATAACGATGATGCTAATGATGATGATAATCATGATGGCGTGCTGATGATATGATGATTTTGTGATGATGATGTGATTTTGTGGTAGTGGTGGTGACGACGACGACGACGACGACGACGATGATGATGATGATGATGATGATGATGATGATGATGATGATGATAATAATGATGATGATGACGACGACGACGAAGACGAAGCCGATGCCAACACAAACTTAAGAATAGGAATACAAACACACCACCAAAAACCCAAACATCATAACGACCCCAATCAAACGCCAAAGCGGCTCCACGCACACAAAGCGTGCGCCGTGAACCCAAACAAAGACACCGAGAGCACGCAATTAGGCGCCCACAACAAGCCATCGTCCGAAAAACTCGCCCCCAGAACCATCTATTAGCACGTCCAAACTATGGGAAATTGCCAGCGTAACTTTTAATCTTCTACGACGCTGTTGGTCATTATCCAAGGAGGGAAAGAGCAGAGGGCAAGGGGGAAGGGAGATGGGTAATGGGGTGGGGGGGGGGGATGACGGAGAAGGACGAGAGAAAGAGGGAAGGAAGGAGAAAAGGAGGGATAGGGATGGGGATAAAAATATGGGTAAGGATAAAGACAGGAATAGGTCTAAGGATGGTGGAGGAAGAGGAGAGGAGGGAGGAAGAGAGGAGAGGAGAGGAGAGGAGAGGAGGGAGAGAGGAGAGGAGAGGGAAAGGAAGAGGACAGGGATGGGAGGTGACAGGGAGAAAAGGAGTGAAAGAGGGAGGAGGGAGTGTGGGAGAAAGAGAAAAGATAGAGGGAAAATCAAGAAAAAGGAAAAAGAGAACGAATAACAAAAGAAAAGAAAAAGAATAACAAAAAGAAAAGAAATATTAACAAAAAGAAAAAATAAAGATTAGGAGATCCAACAAAAACAAACCTCGGACACATCCCGACCAACGATTCAAATCCCAGACATAAACAAGCGACATCAAACTCGTCCTTCTCAGAGGCGACACGGCGTCGCTAATTCACACGAAGCTCTACCTATTTACGTATTCATGTCTGGTTACGTTATGCGAGTCTGAATGAAAGCGCCGAGTCATAATAAGGTCGTCTGAAGGTCCAGAAAATACATCCACGTTTTTTCCTCCATTTGCGTGGGCCGATTTCTTTTCACATCTATTTCTGCATTCCTACGAGCTCCCTCTCCCTCTCCCTCTTCACCTCTCCTTCTCTCCGCGACATACCTGGCCCTTTCACGCAGCCCCAACGCCCCCTTCCCTCGCAGCCCACAAACCTGTCTCTTTTTCCATCCTTTCTAAAGAAGTCCTCCGCGCCTTTATCAGCATGACCGTTTTAAAGGCATAAGATCCTTAAAAAAATCGCACAACAATCGGCGCTCACCGCATTCCGGGCAGCCTCTTGTGGCAACACTTGTGACCGCCATCGCTTGCAACTACCGCCCTCCCCAACCCCCTCTCCCCTACACCCACCCCCACCAGGTACCACTCCAACGACAAGACAGAAACGCCTTACACGGTGGAGGCGTTTTAGAGAGGGCCTCTGCATCCATACGATAGCTAAACTGAAAATGAAAATGTGTCCAAAGGTGTCTGTGCGTCTTCCTTGTTCCACTGCGTTTTGCACAGGCATCTTTTTCGTCCCTTGATTTCCAACTACGGTTTATATGGTGCACATGAACACAAATGGGCCTAATTACCAGCGCACTTAATGTACATCAGTACCGATGTGCATAGCTGAGAAAATAATCCACCGAAACGGGAAAAACTTTTCGCTCCCAAGCAAACATCGCCGGACTTCCCGCTGAAGCAACGGCCGTACGCACGTGACGACGACGTAGCTGAGTGACCTTCGCGCGCGCCATTACACCTTGTTGCGTCACAGCATTGCGTCACACGCTCGCTTGCCTCGCGTCTGGACGGCGGCCGATCTCGCGATGTTTAATTACAGACACGGTGCACCTCCCCGCCCCCACACTCCTCTCCCTTTGTGATAATTACGTCATAATTCCCATAATTTTCTACTTTATTAACTCCGTTGGGGCTCCCGAGTGTTTTGCTTCCATTGCTACAACCTGCAGGGAGGACGGAGGCACGTCGTTAAGCCTCCGATGCGACCACTGGTCATAGTCGCTTCTCCCTGTCTGTCTCACCTTTATATGTATATGTATATGTATATGTATATATATATATATATATATATATATATATATATATATATATGCATATACACATACATATATATATATTATATATTATATAATATATATATATATATATAAATACATATGTATATATATGTGTATGTGTGTGCTTATAATGCGGGTGTGTATGCTATACTGATTGTCTGCTTTCCAATTTTTACATCTCCCTGGGACGTTTCTTTCTCCCCAAATCCGCAGACCTCGGCGCACCACGGTCACCCCCACCGCCTTCCCGACGCGCTCCCTCTTTACCTGGAGAACTCCCCGTCACTTCCTTCCAAAGACGACACCACACTCGTCGCACTCTTCGTCCTGCCGCTCTCTCGTGCCCGCGCCACCGCACCCTTTCCCCTCGGCGGCCCTCCCCCCAATGACTCGTAGAATGTTCTATCACTCGGGGAGAAGAGGAAGCAATGACACGTCGTACTTTCCGAATGCGCATGCGTCGCTTTGAAAGGAAGTTATATTGCAGGACGAATCATATGTGATTTTATAGGACGAATTATTTGTGATTCTAATGGTAATGTCAATAATGTTAATAATAACGATAATGATAATAATAATAATAATAATAATAATAATAATAATAATAATAATAATAATAATAATAATGACAACAACAATAATAATAATAATAATAATAATAATAATAATAATAATAATAATAATAATGACAATGACAATAATGACAACAACAACAACAACGATAATAATAATAATAATAATAATAATAATAATAATAATAATAATAATAATGACAATGGTAATAATGACAACTATAAAAACAAAAAATAATAACTACGATAATAATAACAAAGCCGCAACAAAAACAGCAGCAGCAGCAACAACAATAACAATAATAAATTTATCATATATAAACAAAACAATTATCTGTCATCCTCTTCCTCTGATCTTATCGCCGTCTCTGTTCCTCTCCTTGTGCTTTCTTCCCACCACTACAAGGCCCGCCCTCACCGAGAACCCCCCCCCACACACACACACATTCATTCACCCCCTGAGACCCCCTCTTCCCCCCTTCTCATCCTATTCACTTGACACTTATTCCTCGCTCATCAACGCCCCCAGGCATACCCGCTCCCACCCATTCCCACCCCGCCTGCCCCTCCCATATTCCCTCCTGCGAGATCCAACTGCACAAGCCCTTCCTGTCCCCACGGCAACAGCCCTTCGCCCCGGGCTCCCGCGAGAGAGAGATGCCCGCGGCTGCAGCAACGACCAGCCGGCGGCGGAGGCGGCAACGACCCTCTACCAGGTCAAGCCAACACAGCGCGCACGCACACGGCTATGCAGAAACATACGTACACAGATGCACAACCGCGCATATAGACGCCTGTGCACGCATACAAATGCAGGCACACACGCACGCATACACACACACACACACACACACACACACACACACACACACACACACACACACACACACACACACACACACACACACACACACACACACACACACACACACACACACAGCCGCCCCTTCAAGCCTCCCCGCGCACACCATCCCTGATGAATTGTTTCCACGCGGGGGAGGCGAAGGGCCGGCCGCCTCGCCCGCCGCATTGTCCTCCTCACGTTCTCCTGACGTCACGCATGTGCAACGGAAGCGCGGACTCCGACGCGTCCGCGGGGAGGTATTGTGTGGTCAAGGGGAGGAAGGGGGAGGAAGGGGGAGGAAAGAGGCTGGGGATACGGAGAGAGGATACGGGTGTGGGAGGGAGGCGAAGGAGGAAACGTGTGTGAGAGAGAGACGGGGGGTGGGATGGGCACGAGTGTGTGAGAAAGAGAGTGAGAAAGAGTGTGAGAGTAAGAGGCGGGAAAGGGGAGGTGGCGGTTGATTCGGGTGGAGGGGGGGGGTGAGAATAAGAGACGCGATGTAATTGGCCCCGAGGGTGAGAACTTAGCGCTATCCCGCCCCTTCTTGCACACAATGCCTGCGTCACTCTGGACTCGTGATTGTTGGTACCCTCCCCCCCGTACCAATACTAAACACCCACGCGCACTCACACACTTCGGTGCTATCGAAGTTTCAACAATAAAAAGAGTGAAGTGGTCACGTCGCACGGTTGCTCGGGCAGTCAGAAACCGAACCCAGTGGTCACCACTTGCTCTCTAAAAGTGGATTGGGGTTGGAAGGAGAGGGAGGAAAGGAGGGAGAAGGGGAGAGAGAGGGGAGAGAGAGGGGAGAGAGGAGGGAAAGAGAGAGAGAAGGGAGAGAGAGAGAGAGAGAGAGAGAGAGAGAGAGAGAGAGAGAGAGAGAGAGAGAGAGAGAGAGAGAGAGAGAGAGAGAGAGAGAGAGAGAGAGAGAGAGAGAGAGAGAGGGAGAGACAGAGAGAGAAGAAAGCAGGAGGGAGGTGGGAGAGGAAAGAGGAGAACAAAAAGAGAATGGTAAGGCATGAGTTTGTCTTTCTCACCGCATACGTTGGGTAAGAAAGGCTGGAGCGAGGAAGGGCATTTGCGGTTTACAATGAGGTGCGTTAAAAGTCGGACGACCTTGATTTTAATTATTTGAAAGATTTATTTTCATTCCTCTAGAAAATGAAACGCTTTGGTAAATGTCCTTGGGAAGCAATAAGTAGCTCTACTGTAAACGGTGAAGCAGAATAACATGGAAAATGCAAAATCCAGTTTAGCGCAAAAGAGAAAACATGTAGAAGAGTGAAAATGAGAAGAGACATAATGCAGGGTCAAAGTGGATACAAAATGGATGATAAATTGACAGAAACAAACATGGACGTATTATTAATACATAAATAAATACATACACGTGTGTGTGTGTGCGCGCGCAAGTGAGCGTGTATATAAAAAAAAAAAACGATGCCACTATATGAACTGAAAATGAAGGTAACGTTTCAAACTCTTCAGAATAATCACATGTCTTTGTGTACATGTTACTATTTTTGCAACATACATATATAATACATACATACGTGCATGCATACATTATATACATATACATATACATATATATATATATATATATATATATATATATATATATATATATATATATATATATACTTAATCTATAAACGAAAATAGACCTACAGATCGTGGATATAGATAAAAAAAAGAGGCCGGCAGAGAGGGAGAAAGATCGCATGCAGGAGGCCAGTCAACCCTACGGTCTGCGGAGTGGGAGTATCGCTGCATCTGGGTAATTATACAGAGAAAGTTCCTTCTCCTTCCCTTCGCCGTCTCCGGGTTCGTGGAGACTAAATGGCTCTACAAACTCGAGAGGAGGCCTTGGAGGGGACGTGCTCTTCAGGGAGAGAAAGAGCGAGCGAATGAGCTGGAGGGGCAAAGAGAAAGATAGGGAGATAGATACATGGGTCAATGGATAGACTGACTTACAGAAACACAAGCCCAGATAGATAGATAGATAGATAGATAGATAGATAGAGAGAGAGAGAGAGAGAGAGAGAGAGAGAGAGAGAGAGAGAGAGAGAGAGAGAGAGAGAGAGAGAGAGAGAAAGAAAGAAAGAAAGAAAGAAAGAAAGAAAGAAAGAAAGAAAGAAAGAAAGAAAGAAAGAAAGAGAAAGAGAGATAGAGAGAGAGATAGATAGATAGATAGATAGATAGAGAGAGAGAGAGAGAGAGAGAGAGAGAGAGAGAGAGAGAGAGAGAGAGAGAGAGAGAGAGAGAGAGAGAGAGAGAGAGAGAGAGAGAGAGAGAGAGAGAGAGGGAGAGAGAGAGAGAGAGAGAGAGAGAGAGAGAGAGAGAGAGAAAGAAAGGGAGAAAGAGAGAGAATTTACGAAGAAGAATTCCTAGCTCCTACCCCGTGAATCGGCAAACCTAACTCCAAGCGGCGTGTTCTCCGCCTTCGGTCGGAGAAAGGCCCTCTGTCGGTGACTGCACAGGCAAATTGTTCAGCAGCAGGAGGCTGTTATTGTTCATTCATTTGTGTTGCTGACGAAGCCGTTATTGTGCGCTTACTCATCATTTATTGATTTAATTGCAAGCCTCAGGCAAGGGAACTTTTCTTAGTCTAAAAGACCAGTTTGACAAGAGTGTGTAGATGTATGTGTGAATGTGTGTGTGAATGTGTTAGCGTGAGTGTGTGTGTGCGAGTGTGAGTGTGAGTGTGAGTGTCCGTGTGTGTGTGTGTGTGTGTGTGTGTGTGTGTGTGTGTGTGTGTGTGTGTGTGTGTGTGTGTGTGTGTGTGTGTGTGTGTGTGTGTGTGTGCGCGCGCGCGCGTACGTATTTGTATGCGAGTGCGTGTGAAGAAAAGAAAAGACACGAGAAAGAAGAGAAAGGCAATGCAAACACTCAGAAAAAGAAGTCGACACAAAGAAAAAAAAAACTCAAGAAAGGGAAGGAAACAACCTATCACTTTCCCCTCCCCCCCTACCCCCTTTCTTCTTCTTCTTCTGCAACCCTCCCCCTTCCCCCCGGTCCGACCCCCGGCTCCTTCCTTTCTCTGCACAATCCCCCCCCCCCTCTCTCCCTCCAGCGAACATCAACCCTGGCGATGATAGCTACACATCCCGGCCTCGTGTGACCGCCCGCCGTATCGCTCTTCCCATCTCCCACTCGCATTCCTTCGTGTTGGAACTCTGCCCTTGTCACCGATGTTGTTAATAAATGCATGTGTCTTTATACTCATATCTGGGGGACTGGTGATTTGTCGAGGCATCTGGGAATGGTTGGCTGAGCTGTTCCGAGGCACTGATGAAATGGAATTATGAAGATTGTATGAGGTTTGTCACAAACTCTTGCGTGCATTGAGGGATGTGTCGACCCCCTCCCTCTTCCTAACTGCTTCTCTGTATGTTCTGTCTGCCTGTCACTGTCTGCATGACACTGTCTGTCTAAGCGTATCTTTCTGCCCGTCACTGTCTGTCTGACTGTATCTTTCAGCCTGTCACTGTCTGCCTGACTGTATCTTTCTGCCTATCCATCAACGCGCCTGTCTGTCTGTCTGTCTGTCTGTCCCTCCCCCATAGGCCACACCCGTTTACCTATTATCGCCTTACCTACAATAATAGCGTCTATTACACACGCGTTAGACGCCGTACTTCGCTCCCGCCCTTATCCTTCCCTAATCCATCTCGAAGAACGCAATCCATCAAAGGCATCTGCTTTCTCTTCCCCTAGACTCCTCCCATCCTCAAAAAATCCTTCGCTGCCCTTCCCTAGACCTACTTCCTACGAGACGTCCTGAATCCCGATAGAAACCCCTGTCACGCAGCCAAAGGCGCTCCTTTTACGTTGCTTTGGGGAATGTCCTCACATTTACAGGGCGAGAGGCTTCCCTTTCTCCCTTTGTTTTCTGCCTGTCTGTCTGGGATGTATTCGATACTGTTCTGGGTTGATTCTCGATTCTCTCCTCCTCTCTCTGTCTCTGTCTCTGTCTCTCTCTCTCTTTCTCTCTTCCTCTCCTTCTCCCTCTCTCTTTCAGTTTATTCATTGTCTTCCAATCATGACTTAATTTTCGCCTGAGTAAAAACCGAAGATAAATACTGATCCTCAGACCTGGTAAAATTCTGCAATTAAGATCAATGTTACACTCCTTTGCCTTCCACGGCCAGATGCAGTGAACTTTACAGGACTTACTAATCCCATGCTTCATTTAAGACTCGAGAGCTCTCGTCGTCATGTTTAAACATAGCTTCGACGCCACTTAAAAAATACTCCCAAAGCTAACAAGAACCGACCGCACTTAATCGCAGAGGAATTACAGCGTGAGGGAAAAAACGTCAACATCGAAAGATCTCTTAGAACTTTTAAGCAACGTCGAAAGGCAAAAAGGTCTCGAGGAGGTATGCAATCAAGGTGAGGTCGACAACAATCTTCTTCGGGCCAGAAATTATCGAGGAAAATCAGCAGGATGAAAGGTCAGGCGCGATTCCGGAACGATCGTAAGTGTGAAAGCGCGTGCGAAAATGCCCAAGGTATAGACCGACCTTGGGATGGCGTGAATGACAGAATCCGCAGAAAAAAGAAGAGGCGAGAAGGAGGAGAAAACTCAAAAGCGTAAACAAAATGACCCCGAGAGATTCGGCCTTGGTGAGGGCATGCCGAAGAGCCGCGTCAGTGAGCATCGTACCGTAGCCTGGGTGTCGTCACGTTCAATCCTCAGGTGATCTTAACACTCTCCGTTCATAGTCTCGAGTTCTACCTGATGCCTTCGTCACTAAATCACAAGAGAAAAGCCAAAATGCCTTACACAAAAATACAGTCCCGTAAAAACAAATTCCTTTTAATGTGTCCGCCCTTGTTCTTCTTGGGAGTCACGTTTATGACACAGACCGGATTCGAAAGATGGCGTACACGGAACACGATAAACATTCATACATAGCCATGCAAAGATACAGCATCGTCTGTGGACATAAATCTTTCCACGACCTGTTAAGTCGGCAAAATAGCGTCATAAACGGGGCCCGTCTCTCGTCTCGGCCGAACTTATCTTGTGACCTGCTTAAATATACAAGTTCGTGGCCTCTGACAGGTCGAGCTCCCGAAAACAATCGCACCCTCACTTTCCAAACATTTCCATAGTGCGCTGTTGATACCCAGCCGATGTCTTCTGCCGCCCAGCCAAAACATTCGGGTATACCGCCCTCCCTCCCCCTCTCCTCTCCTCCCTACTCTTCCTTCTTCATTCCTCCTCTCTCTCCTTTCTCTTTCTCCTACTCCTTTTTCTTTTTTCTTTCTTCTTTTTCTCTTTTGTTTTCGTTTTCGTTTTCGTCTTCCTCCTTCCTACATCCTTCCTTCCCACCCATCCCTCCCTTCGCACACCCTCCCTCCTTTATAACCGCACATCTCCACCTGTTCTCACCTGCTATTCTTTCGACTCCATCGCTCGCGAGACATCAACAAACCTCGCTTGGCGCTCTCAAGACATATCATTGCTGTCACATGCATTACCACTTCAAACGGCGACATCCCCAACGACTGCAGACCACCACGAAGCAAGTTTATACGAGAGTTAGAGTGAAGTGAGCAGGCAGGAGGGCATGGCGTGTGTGAGTGTGTGTGGGGAGGGGTGACTGTCGCAGGGTGGCATATATGCCCCTAGCGTGATGTCTTGGGGCGACAGTAACGTGACTGAGGAAGGAAGTCCCGGCTAAACGTCTGCCATCCGACGACCTCCCCACCCGCAAGGCCCTAAGACCACGTCCCGCGGCACCCACACCTGCCCGGGGGCGTCACGCTAATCATTTGCCATTTCATAACAAGGGATAAGCGAGGCGCTGGGCGAGACGCGCGTTCCCTCTGCCGCCCTATGGGCTAACGTCACTCGACTGAACGATGTAGAGCAACTTACTATGTAGCGCCTCCAACTTTCACTCCGAGTCGGCGATCTCCAAATGGTCCCGAGGCCGTAAAAGAACCATTACCGTACCCACTGGTCACATGCCCGCACAGTCAATCACTCGAGACATGGAGCACACTTGCGGGAAGCATTAATGTAGGTCATCGTCTCAAGATATGCTAAAAATGCTAGAGTCACACGAAGCAAAATTGAGAGCTGATTAAAAATAATACACCCACAAATTAGGATCAACACTTTTAACATTAAAACTGTTCCATCCTGAGATAAGCTACAACGAAATGATATATTAAGAACTGCGAGCCGTGAATCACAATGGGGAAATAAAGACAAACTGAAATATACTCAAAATCAAACCAAACATTAACAGAACCAATCGAAAAAAACAAGTGCTATTAGGAACCAACAACTTTTACGACCATTTTTTTGCGCCAAGTCTAATATGACAATTCCCAAACTTTTTCACACACATTTAGCTGACAGGTTACAAAAATATGACACAAAAAACGAAACCTCAACTTCTGTGGGGAAAAGAAAAAAATCTAAAAGCCCACACGATATAGGCCTATCCACGGACCAGGCACAAACAAAGAAATAAGAAAGCGATCGTAAACAGAAAATCAATCACAAGGACAATAACAAGCTCCAACAAAGACTAATTTTGCGCTTGGTGGCGAAGTGATCGCCGGTCTGACACCCAATCACGCGCGTGGGGCTGCGAGGGGACAATCCTGGGCCCTCGCTGGGATTTTCGCGGTAAAGAGGACGGAATGCGAAATGGCCGAGGAAGAAATGCGAAAGGAAAATGCACAGGGAAAGTAAAACCTGCCGGCAAAGAAGAAAGTCGAGTGGATAAGAAAGGAATGAAAATGCTATTTTTCTCTATTTCTTTGTCGCTATCTACGTGCTCTGTCTGTCTGTCTCCCTCATATATATATATATATATATATATATATATATATATATATATATATATATATATATATATATATATACATATATACATATATACATATATATATATACATATATATATAATATATATATATACAATATATATAATATATATAATATATATATACATATATATACATACATATACATATACATGTGTACATGTACACACACACACACACACACACACACACACACACACACACACACACACACACACACACACACACACATATATATATATATATATATTTATATATATATATATATTATATATAAACACACATGCACACATATACATGTATAAACACACACAATCACACACACACACACACGCATATATACGTATATATATATATATATATATATATATATATATATATATATATATATATACATATATATATACATATATATATATATATATATATATACATATGTTTATATATAATACACACATACATACACACACACACACACACACACACACACACACATATATATATATATATATATATATATATATATATATATATATATATATATATGCACATATATATATATATGCACACATATATATATACACACATTCATACATATATATACATATCATATATATACATATACGTATTATATATATATATATATACATATACGTATTATATATATATATATATACATATACATTATATATATATATATATATATATATATATATACATATACATTATATATATATATATATATATATATATATATATACATATACATTATATATATATATATATACATATACATTATATATATATATATATACATATACATTATATATATATATATATATACATATACATTATATATATATATATATATATATATATATATATATATATATATACATACACATATATATTATATATATATATATATATACATATACATTATATATATATATATATACATATACATATATATACATATACATATACAAACATACACATATACATACCACACACAAACATGGGTGTCATAGCGTCTGTATAACAGATAACACCAAACGCCCTACAGACACTTGTGTCATCTCCAATCCTTTGTCGTGACCAGCCCCCCCCCCCCCAGTACCCCAGGCACAATCCACACCCCACTGGACCACCCCGGTCATTAGCTGCCGGACTTAACGACTCACCGCCCCGTGTTTAAGTCCTGCACGACCGAGGGTGATGTACTGCTCGCGGATCGTCCGCTGCAGAGGTGATGACACGCCGCTTGAACTATTGCACACGATATCCCTAAAGTCTTTGGCGAAGTACTGGGGTCCTACGTTATTTTTGGTAAGGTATTGATTTTTTTATTTCTATCCTATCACTAAGTGTACTAAAGTCGTATTAGATAAACCTACTATAAATATATACCTGTAAATGGTTAAAATCGTCATGACTCGAGTGTAGAACCGACAAAAACAATTAAGAGCGTCACAGATGTTTTCTTCTCAAATGTGTCTCTTCACCTGTATTCCCCAGCTGTCCTTCCAGGGAGGACCACTCGGCATGCGGCAGGTGTACACTCAACACGACCCCGCAACGATACGCGAACAGGGCTATGCAGCTATCGTCGTAGCAACCCAACTAAATTCAACTACGAAATTTGCTGGCCACTTACTGCATTGGCTTAATAAGCCCAAGCTCTTTTTATGGCTGTACTTTCCATCTCAAGGCTGCAAACCCGCTGCAGAGCCTGGGGCATAGAGCGGGCATCGGGCGCCGCGGCTCCCCTGACACAAACGACGTAAGAGGTTGTATGGCAGATTTTCGTCCGCAAAGATAACAGTCACACCTCCCATAACTGGTAGAGATAACGTAGGCCAATAATCCCTGCCTCCCTGGAAGGGCAAGGAGGGCAGGCGACGGGTGGGTATATACGCAGTGACCCTACGCCACGACGCCAGGGGTACTGACCTATGCAGCCGAGGACGAGCGGACGACGCAGGTGTCGCGGTGTCGTCGTCCCAGGGTGAGACAGGTGGGCGTGGAGGAGCCGCAATACGGTAGCGGTCAGGTGATAATAACCTAGGGAACACCTCCCTCCTGCGCCTGTGCCCTCACCACCACATGGCAGCCACTACTTGCACTGTTTTCACAACACAGTCACCAAACGGCCGCTAGCATCACCAAGCGGCATCTTTACACTTTCAGGGTCGGCCTCTCGCCCTTACACTGAACCTTACTCATGGCCACCGCAATGTTCACTGCACCGCACTCACACACACGACGAATCACTCATCTCCGATCACCTACTGATCCACTGGCGGGTGCCCAGCATACAGGGGTACCGTCATCACGGCGCCCCCCGGCCCCCGCGCATGATTACCCCATAAACCTGCTCATCACGTCTTTACACTTTATTCATTGCTTCTCTTATCACGATTCACTAACACAACACAACCATCTGCCTCGATAAATGTAACGGGCAAACATCATTGGAGCGTAAAACAGATGGATTAGCCAGGTAAGCAGGGATGTGCCGTGATAAGTCAACCCCCTCGTGTTAAAAGTACCCCCGGACAGGTTTCATAATGACACAATAGTTGTGGCCCAGCATACGCGAGCTCAGGTGCGATGGGGAGGCTGATGTCCATCTGTGATAACTGACACAACAACAAGAAGCCACCGGTGCCCCCCCCCCGGGTCTCCCCCTTTCTTCCCTTCTGCACCTTATCACTGTCATAAAACCACAGCCTCTCTACGCTCTCACCCTGTAAGGATTTCCTGCTTTCACGCCTTGTCTCTTCTCTGATAACCGGACAAAGGAACACGCTGGGACTTCATTACAAAGTGAACAAAACCGCTAATGTGCCCATTGGCTATTTTCACGCCTGCCCCACAGTGAGCGTCAATAATTACTCCGTCATCCTCAATATGTAATGATGTATAAGAAAAGGTTATAAGCAAGATACGAAAGACTCTCTCTCTCTCTCTCTCTCTCTCTCTCTCTCTCTCTCTCTCTCTCTCTCTCTCTGTGTGTGTGTGTGTGCGTGTGTGTGTGTGTGTGTGTGTGTGTGTGTGTGTGTGTGTGTGCAGCACGTGAGAGAGAGAGAGAGAGAGAGAGAAAGAGAGAAAGAGAGAGAGAAAGAGAGAAAGAGAGAAAGAAAGAAAAACAGAGAGAGAGGAGAGAGAGAGAGAGAGAGAGAGAGAGAGAGAGAGAGAGAGAGAGAGAGAGAGAGAGAGAGAGAGAGAGAGGGGGGGAGTAAGAGGAAGAGATAGGGGGAGGAAGCAGGAAGAGAGAGGGGAGGAGGAAGAGGAAGTGAGAGGAAGGGGGAGAGAGAGGAGAGAGGGGGGAGAATAGAGAGGCGAGAGAGAGAATAGAGAAACGAGAGGCGAGAGAGAATAGAGAGGCGAGAGAGAGAATAGAGAGAGGGCGAGAGGCGAGAGAGAATAGAGAAACGAGAAGGAGAGAGAATAGAGAGAGAGAGAGAATAGAGAGAAGCGAGAGAGAATAGAGAGGCGAGAGAGAATAGAGAGGGAGAGAGAGAGAGAGGGAGAGA
>NC_091570.1:12717575-12727575 GCF_042767895.1 Penaeus vannamei
GTAGGAACTGAAATCGTAGTAATAGAAATAGCAGAAGTCGTACTATTAGTAGTTGTAATAGTTGGAGCAGAAGTCGCAGTAACAGTAGTCATAATAGAAGTAGTCGTAGAAGTAACCGCAGTAATAAAAGTTGCAGTCAAGAGTCATAATAGAAGTCGCAGTCACAGGAGAACGCGACTCAGAGAAATGAGTCATGTGGATATTCAACGCTAATAAAGAGTGCAGAAATTAAAAGGAGAGATAGCAATAGCAGCAGCTGTGGTGAAGTATTAACATCATGATCACCATCATTATCATTACCGTCACAATAATGTAACACAATTAAAGGCAATAATCGTATCATATCTTTATCATGGCTGCTACAGTTGTAGTTGTAGTTGTAGTTGTAGTAGTATTAGTAGTAGTATTAGTAGTAGTGGTAGTGGTGGTGGTAGTATTAGTAGTAGTTGTAGTAGCAGTAGTAGTTGTAGTAGCAGTAGCAGTAGCAGTAGCAGTAGCAGTAGCAGTAGCAGTAGCAGTAGTAGTAGTAGTAGTAGTAGTAGTAATAGTAGTAGTAGTAGTAGTAGTAGTAGTAGTAGTAGTAGTAGTAGTAGTAGTAGTAGTAGTAGAAGTAGTAGTAGTACCAGTGTGGTAAGAATGACGATAAACACAAGTGATACACTAAAATACTTCATTCGCAAGAATTTATGTTCCTTGGCAGACAGTGCCTTAAGTTTCATTTCAGAATCTTGCAACTAGGCGTAAAAACGGTGTAAAATAACCACGTCACAACCGCAGCCACCGCCACAACAATGATAATAATAAGTCACACTTTAACACTCCCAAGTTCCGCCTCCCTGAAGCCCGGCCTCGCGACAAGCCGCGCCCTCGTAACTAGATCAGACCCACCAGGCCGAGGGAGAAAAATGCCGAGGTTCCTGAAACCCGACCGCCCTAATTTGAAGGGCTTACTGAGAAAAAAAAAATCATGAGCGATTATTTTTCATCGATTTGTAACCAATTTCTGCATGAACATGAGCATTCCATGTCGACTGGGTATTGCTTTTTTAAATAACCTACCTGCAAACTTATTTTTACCATGTACCTGGAACCTTAACACTTTTAACTTGGAGCCTCTTGACCCCCATTGCCGTGTAGGTCAAGCCCCTCTTTTAGCCCCTCTTGGTATCAAGCCATTCGCAGCATCCAGACGTCACTTCCTCTTAGGCCTAGACACCCTATCTCGCCCATTCATCTCGAGTGTTCCTTCCTTTTTTGTCTTTATTGAGGAGACACCCATCATTAGCACTCCGGTCATCTGTCATCCTCTTCCAACCGCGGCACTCACCGTGGTCTCGCCTCACGATTGTTCGTGCCACACCTCTGGGAACTGCTACCTTTCTCATCCTTTGCCGAATTTGCCGAATGATGAGACGGGAAAGGCACTGCTACATCCTCCAAAACTTAGATTCCCCTCAAATTCCAAAACCTAGACCCTCCCTTGCTACCAAACCGATCGTCCGCAGTCATAACTCGAGTCCCACGGCAATGTTGCTCCCCTCAGAGACAAGGCCTTCGTCGCCGCCGCGCCCAATAATCAACGCAATAGGCGACAGGGGCAGAGGGGAAGGGCAGCCCGACATGATTAGCCCGTCTCAATGCTTGAGCCATCTGTTACCATCAAGCCAGGCTCGGTCACGTGGGACTGTTTATCACCAGCACCTTGTCATCGCCATCATACCTGCAGCTACGAGACCTTGTGCTTTGTTTATGTCCCAGGCCCTAATTGATGCCCAATGCCACAATAACAAGTATAAGCACTTGGCATCAATTACCATAATAAAACCTGATAGCCCGTCACGGCAAATCAGTTATTACGACCGCCATTCTTTACGATTTGAAATGGCACTGAAATATTGTTTATGGGACGTGACTAAATAGGTCTTACCGGATGAAATAAGAGAGGGTTACGGAGGAGTAGGATAAAGGAAAAAGAAATCCGATATGAAGGAAATAAAAGAAAAGGAATAAGAAATACGCCGATATACGTCTTAGCTAAGACTTTCTCTCAAGGCACTAGGCAGGCAGACGACTCATGTGACCCACGACCACCAATGAGAGACAACATAACCTAAACAATGACACAAGGACATCAGTTGAGTCAACACTTTATCTCAACACTGTTAAACCCCAAGTCCGCGGGGTACGGAACCCTACAACCTAAACCACTAATAAAGAAGGGCGAAAACATCGTTGTCATTCTTTTCGTAATCAACATGACGCCACTACCCACACCCCTTAAAATCAAGTCGATCCTACCGCTCACTGCAAGGCAGGCGGGCTCTAAGAACCACTGCGAGGCAATACGACACGGAAATAACAGCATCTAAATAACACAACGTCATGTAGATGCGACAACAATAACGCAGTCTGCTCGTGGGATGATTTAGGTCAACATGAATAAAACATGTTTGCAAGCTTTCACTCCTTTTATCTCAAGATTATCTTAATAACAATGAAACCGACGCCCGAGAGGGACGGAAAGAAACGAGAAAATAAGAAAAAAAACCTACTTTACGACCAGGATTAAACACAATCCAAAAAAAAAGTCAGAAAAAAGAGAGAAAATCCAGAACCCCGAGACGAGTATGTCAAGGACCTCACGGGGCGCTGAAGGTGTCTTCTTGTGGTGAAGACGTGTGAACATTATCCCGACTTACTGGGTAAAGAAGATGCACTTCATCTTAGATCCTCCTTTGAAGGGGTTCTTTGCATCAGCGGTAAAGGAGGAGAGGGCGGAGGAGGAGGAGGAGGAGGAGGAGGAGAAGGAGGAAGAGAATGATGTGGAGGGGGAAGAAGAAGAGGTGGATAAGGGGGAGGAGGAAGAGGAGAGAGAGTGGGAGGGGATAGGAGGAGGAGGAGGAGGTGGAGGTGGAGGAGGAGGAGGAGAGAGAGAGGGAGGAGGAGGAGGATGAAGAGGGAGAGAGAGGGAGGAGGAGGAGGGAGGGGGAGGAGGAGAGAGGGAGGAGGGATAGGAGGAGGAGGAGGGAGGAGGAGGGAGGGAGGAGGAGGAGGGAGGAGGGCGGGAGGAGGAGGAGGAGGAGGAGGAGGAGGAGGAGGAGGAAGAAGAAGAAGAGAAAGAGAAGAATAAGAAAAAAAAAGGAAGAGAAGGAGGAGAAGACGAGAAACGCAGAGAGCAGGAGAAAGGGCGAGATTAGAAAAAAAAAACAGTCAAAATCAAACAACTGATCACCTTCCTCCACCGTGCTGACACCGACTTCGAATACTCACCGAGAGCTCAGGAGGATATACGATGAAGTGGCGCAAAGTGAAGCCGAAGCCGTGGTCAGTTCTGCTGATGGTGATGAGACGAGGACCACCACGTGATGTCTGTAAGAAGAAAAAAGAATAATTATGGTAATCCCTCCAAAAATTATGATAATGATAATTACTAACTAATAATAATAATAGTAATAATAATAATAATAATAATAGTAATAATAATAATAATAATAATAATAATAGTAATAATAATAATAATAATAATAATAATAATAATAATAATAAAAATAAAAATAAAAATAATAATAATAATAATAATAATAATAATAATAATAATAATAATAATAATAACAACAACAACAATAATAACAATAATAATGATACTAATTATAACATTATGAATAATAATACAAAAATACTAGAAACAGCCGGGGTGAAAAAAAAACTCACGTGACCAGAGCGTGATCGACAAATATCAGCCTCATCAAAGGTAAAGGAAATCGAAACGCAAGAAGCCAAGGAGAGATAATCACCGACCTTCTTGGCCTTGGAATGAGGGCGACAAATAATGGAAGCTACGGAGGTCGTTAAGGGCCCCCGTGTGATTATCCGCAAATCGACGTGGGCGCTCGCGATCACTTTCACGTGGAGACCCTCGCCAAACCGTCAATTTTTGCGGTCTTTATCATCACGGATGGAAATATCGAGCCATTTGGCACTCTCCTTTTCCGCTGGGTCTTTTCCTTCACTTTCAAGTTTTTTTTTCCAATGTCTCTGTGAACCGCACCTCATTCCCCGTCTTTCTTCTTCTCCTCTTTTTTTTGTCTTTCTTTCTTTCTTTCTTTCTCTCTCTTTCACTCTTCTATCATTCTATTTCTATCTCTTTCTTTCACCCTCTGTTTCTCTCTATGTCTTTCTTTCTCTCTCTGTCTTTCTTTCTTTCTCTCTGTTTTTCTTTCTCTCTCTGTCTTTCTTTCTCCCTTCATCTCTCTTTCTCACCCCTCCATCAATATCTTTCTCCCTCCTCCTCCTTCTTTCCTTCACTTTTCTTATATCTCTTCTCTCCCTTGCTCGCCCTTTCCCTTTCCCCTTCCCTCCCCACTCCCATTAAGCCCTGAAGATCCGTTTCAAAAGAGGGGTGTAAAAGTTAGGGCAGCTCCCCCCCCCCCCAAAAAAAAAAAAAAAAAAAACACCTGCCACCCACCGCCAGCGTACACAAACCACCTCCTGCGATCTTACAAATCCAACATCGACACTCACGACCAAAACAAACAGACCAAGGTACCCGATCTACATACGCCATTGCAGACGCACACGAGCAAGTTTCAAGTCGCTCTAATACGGAACTTTGAGAGTGCTTTGCCTTGGGGAAAAAAGACAGACAAACGCAGAACTTCCTATCCCTCTTGCCTATCCATTCTCTTCCACTTCCCTTTCCTTCACTTTCCCTCTACAACTCTGACCGAGGAGAGACGTCCCGGCCAAGCGCTCCTCCCTCTCCTCTCGCTCCCAAAGTCCGCTCCCACGCCTCCCCTCGCGACGAGTTCGTACACACATATTTCATGTGTCCGTCTTCATATCTACGCATGTTTTATACATACATATATGCAATTTTCTTTCATATCTGCAAACGTGTTTCATACATAAATTCATATATATACAGATCGACGCAGCCACAAATAAGGATATTCGGACATACCTTATACATTAACTCATATCGTTTAAAAAATGCCATGTATTTATACTGAAAATAATCCAAATTAAATGGAAAAGATATTCACACGTACGCACGCACGCTCAAACGCGTACACACAACTACAGACACAGCCACAGACACGCACAGCCAATACACGTCTCCGCGCCACCATTTATCCCACCGACACGACTCTCAAACGCGAGGACAAACAGATTAAGTAGCCCGACTCCTTGCTCACAAACCATACTCCTTGTCATTATCCTTCACCATCCATCTTCATACATCTGGCCCTTTTTCACCCTTCTATCCTTCCATTCTTTGGCACTGAGCCTTTCCGAGCACTATTATTCTTCCTCATTTTGCCATTTATCACACACTTACCCCTCCCCCTTTCCTCGCACGTCTCTCTCTTAATTTTTATTTCTTTCCCCTTCCGTGTCTCAACCTATCTGCCATACTCGCTCGCCGGTCTTTATTAGTCTCCCTCTTCTTCGTATTCTTCTTGCATCCCTCTTCCACGTTCTCTGGGAAAATGTGGATCAGCTCTTTCCTCTCTCTCTTTTTTACATCCTTACCCTTTCATTTTACTCAGTTTCTATTTGCTTAACGTTCTGTGTCCAATTCAATTCATTGTCTCCATTATTTCGTCTATTGTGTTGCATTCCCTCACTTCCATTTCCTGCATTGTGTTGCATTCCCTCACTTCCATTTCCTGCATTGTGTTCATTCCCTTCCTTAACCATTATGTTATGTTCCCTTTACATAATCTCATTTACTCGAGTCGTGTCCAACATTTACCCATTTCCTTGCGCCTTCCTTGTGCCCCATGTACAAACTGCTTTGCGAAACCCACCATCTTGGGTCCCACTTACTTGCTGCTGTGTTTCCATTCACTCACAGTCTAGTGTTCTATTTTCTCACACTCCGGTGTTCTCATTTGTTCACAGTGTCGCGTTCCCATTTACCCAGAGGCGGCGTCTCCCTCTCCGCCTCGCCCGCCGCGCCCCCGTGTCACTGCCTCCCCATGATTGCATTTAACCAACAATTTATCTAAAATGCTTCCGGGTCCCTTCTTTCGCCTCCCCGCCGCTCCCTCTTCCTCTTTCACACACATACACCTAGAGCCCCCTGGCCATCCCTAGTCCCCCTTGCCGCTTACCCACTTGCTCCCTTCCCCCTTACTCACTCCCTCTCCACCCACCCACCCGCCCATCCTCCACTCCCTCCGCCCACTCACGCCCGGGAAAACAAACAGCAGCTGGCAAGGTGAAGGGTTATGGCTTCCCCGGGCAAAGGGGGCGAGGCTCTTTTTTTAAGGGGACCTCGTTAGCCCTGATGAAATATGAGCGCATGTGATCACGTCCTTCAATTTCTATAATGAAATCCTGCACGAACGACTTAGTATGTACCTCCCTGGACCTTCACCGAAACCTCGACTTCAAACACAGCTTTATCTTTACCTTCCCTGTTCTTGTCTTCCTCTTCATTCCTTCTCATTCTATTTTATCATACTACTCATACGCCTATTCTTTATCTTTTCCCTTTCCCTTTTCGGTGTGTCTTACTCATGCAAGAAATACCTCAACCCCTTCTATACACTTCCTTGTCTTTGTTCGCCCCCGGCACTTCGCTGGATCCTGCAGCGTGCAAAGTCCTCAAGGATCCTCTCCATGTTACAGGTAGTGTCGTGTTGCCTTACTGCAACCCCCTCCTCCTCCCCTCCCCTCCCCCTCTCACGCGAAGACCAGCCTCACAACCGCGTCCTGTTCCGCCAAAAAAACGCTACTCACCCAGAGAAAAGTACAAAAGTTGGCGTCATCGTGTAACTACACGCGACCCTCTTACGCAACACCAACTGCATCCGAAGACCCACTCAGAGCGATACGTATCTCCTTCAATATTTTGGTAGCGCACCTATAACACCCTAGCCAGCCCTCCCCCCTCTGATCCCCTGGGCTGGGTCCGTCGCTCTACAAACAAGACGCCCCGCCGCAAGATGGACGAGGAAGTGTTATCTCTTTGTAACGTTAGGCACGGAGAGGCAGCTTCGTCCGGTAGAAAAAGTTGGGAGGAAGAAAGCGCAACTTTACGACGTAAAAGTTGTAACTGACGTGCTTCTGTGTTATTCATTTGCATCAAAATTCATTCCGATGAAGATAAAACATCGAAACGCGTCCATTACATTCCTCACTCTGAATCATATGTTCTCATTCAGACCCATTTGAGTTTGTCACTACGAACTCCGAGCGCCATCATGCTGGGGGGTCTCCGACGCAGTAAATGCACCACTGCAGTTCTTATGAAGCGCAGCCTGCCTTAAACAGACTAGGAATATTGAAGGCGTACTTGATTATTTTTCTTTGCGTAGACATTTTTTTTCTTTTGCCGACACCAAGCCCCTTTTTTAGATGGTTAGACAAAGTAAAATCCAGTTTAGTTCGAAACTATTATAGCTAAAAAGGCAAACATTACCCTTGGCACAAAATTTATAGCGCCAAGGAACTAACTAAACAAAATATACGAAAAAATGTCGTTTTATCTACTTCTAGGCTTCGTCTTTTTCACTGCACTTTGAGCAAAATGAGAGGGAAATTATCTATATTGACACTTCTTTCCACGTACAGTAATTCTAACTCAGTCAGCAACTAAATCTGTATCGACACTACCTACCATTTCTTGCCATCAATCGAGATACCGGTCAAAAAATGTGAAAAATGCAATCCGTTAAACACTAACCACTTACGCAATAAAAAAGGGACCTTTACCATTTTGTTCGCCAGAGAAAGTTAACCCGCATGAGTGGGATTCGCGAGGCCTTGGAGGACGAACCGCGAAGGAACACAACCGCAGTTACTAACTCGGCATCCCGCAATGGCCAACTCCCCTTCGGCGCATAACGTTCAATCGACCCTTGTCAAGATTGCAGTCGTCGAATATTTTGGAAGAAATAAAAACGATTTGGGGCGGCTGTTATCAACAAGCCACAACAACGAAGAAAGAAAAGAGTTCGAAGCAAAAGGAATCGCACTCGCCGCTTAGGAGAGCACCCTTAAGCAAGGACAGTGTTCAGAGTTAGGAATTAGCTACAGCCATCGTTAAGCCCCGAGTCCAGGGCAATAAAGCAGCTCTAAAATGCGCCAAGCTGCCATAGAAAGGACGATTGGAAGACTTGACTAAACACGGTTTATTTGTGTTAGGTGAAATACGTGCTCGCGCCAAGTCGAACTTGCACGGCGTCCCTTCACCAGAGTAAACACGCCCGCGCTTGGAAATACATCAACACGCCTACCAACGTTACGGCGCACACTTTGAGAGTAACACGACCCAACTCTGTGCTCATCGTAACGAGTGCTAAAACGGCAAGTAGGTTTTATTAATTAAAAGGCAATTTACAGATGTCCGCCAAAGGGTATTCCTCCTACTAGGATGCATCCTTTCGCCATACGCTAGGTCTTACAGGTCCTCGGGACTCGGTTGCTTCATTCTTGTCAATCTCGACCAGGTTAAATTGTTACGTAAGTGCCTGACCATAATCTTGCTATTACCCAACCAAGACCCAGATTCTATCAGGGAAGACATATTCACACGCCTTGCGCTTAAACACCACTAAAATGATTTACTAAACAGAAGAAAATTTTAATTTGACCCGAATGCAAAGTCGTGCACCTGAGAGTCGATATGCAGCCGGGTAAGCAGGGAAAGCACATGTCTCGCGGAACACACCAGCGGAATAGGTCTCGGCTATGACCTTAGCTCGTCTCTTTGCGACGACAGATCTGGTCCAGAGTTAAGAAAGACGGAGCGACGCGGCAGTGATGTGAAGGCACTGATAAAGCAGTGACATGTGGCGGTGCCAACATCGCCAAGGTTGTAGTTTTCGCGGTATCTGCAGGATCGCCGTCAACACCCTAACTCCTCCTTCCTATCGAGAGCAAGATCTCGCGAGCGCTTGGCTGCAACCTTGAAGGGGTGGAGGGGGTGGGATGGGGGTGGGGGACTAAGCTACTGAAGCTACTTTTGCATTTCCGACGAACGACGACTGCCCGGGCACCTAGATAAGGTCCAGCCTGCCCGAAAACCGATCAGCAGCGCCGATCAGAAAGATGGAGGCCGCTAACTCCCCTATTGTACGGTTGTTAAAGCCACTTTCCTCCACATTCTCCTTCGCCAAGAAAATGTGTCAGGGAAGGAAGGCGTTGTCAATGTATGCACACCACGCACGTTTTCTGAACAAGATTTTCACAAGAGAAATAAAAAACTAAAAATATAATAAGTCCAGCTCATAAATCATACACGAAGGGACAATTTGCCGATTTCCAGGTTTTGCAATTTACTTAATTACACGTGATTAGCACAGATTATGCAAACAAAGCAAACCACTAATTTGCCGACAACCAGGAGCCAATAATAACCCGAAAGAGTGATGCATCGCCCATCCCTAACATGTACACAGCACTTTGAGAACACAGGAACGAACGAGTTTTTTGCTTTTTAACTCGCGCCGAAGAACAAAATGCTCCTGAACGGGCTTGGTTGAGTGTAATAACTCTGCGCTTAAGATTCCCCCATTTCCATCCATGGCGGCGGCGACGACGTCTGAATGGGGTGACGTCACATGCATACGGTCGCCACAGCCTCTGAAAGCCCTTCTCTTATGGCTCCCTGTTGCTCCCTGGCCCTGAGGCTCTGGTCTCATGGCCGCTCGCTCTGCCATGAGTCTTTTTTTTTATTTTCTTTTTTACCTGCGTTCTGCCTCGTGATATTCATTTATTTAACACCGCTACATATTAATTCACCCAGGCTTATTAAACCAACGAGATACGACATGAATAAAACGAGCGGGGGCTGACAGGAGCCGACAATTTGATCATGTATGCCGCTCTATCAACAGGCCTCAATTAGACATGGACCTGATCTCGCCACCGTAACTGAAGTCGCATTTTACAACCGGTAATTACTGACATCAAGGACCAAATGAACACCGTCTCTTAAGCCTCTCCGTAAATCTTCGATATAAAGCAAGGGATTAAGTCAGCAGCGTTT
>NC_091570.1:12740075-12742575 GCF_042767895.1 Penaeus vannamei
GGAAAGAGAGAGAGAGAGAGAGAGAGAGAGAGAGAGAGAGAGAGAGAGAGAGAGAGAGAGAGAGAGAGAGAGAGAGAGAGAGAGAGAGAGAGAGAGAGAGAGAGAAAGAGAGAGAGAGAGAGAGAGAGAGAGAGAGAGAGAGAGAGAGAGAGAGAGAGAGAGAGAGAGAGAGAGAGAAAGAGAGAGAGAGAGAGCGAGCGAAGGTGGTATGTCTCACACACGCCCGTGCGTATGTGAGACACATGTGTGAGAAGGTATAAGCTTGCATCTTTTGAACACAGCATTAAATTATCTCGAAGGTCGCAGGAGATACAGCATGGCGAGCACCTCCGCAAAAACCCGACCTATTTTTCCCGGCCGTCACTGTGACTGACCATACAACAGGGACATAACATCAACGCAAATTGACGTCGCGGAGCCAGTGACGCCACATCTTTGCCAAGAATGTTCACTCTCTCCCCCTCTCCGTGCCTCGCCTTTCCTTCTCTGCATTCTTAATTCTCTTCCTCCTCTTCAGTTCTTCTCTCTATTCTTCCTCCTCTTCATTCTTCTCCCTATTCTTATTTCTCACCTATCCCATCTCCATTTGGAAGAGGGGAGAATCTAACAAATATTCACGTAGCAAGCTATTTGTTTAGCTTGCCGCTCCCAGACATGTAAACGGGGGCAATCACTAAGAGATGTTTGTGTATTTAGAGTGATCTGATGAGGTAGTCGCATGTAAGGCGTGTGTGCGTCTGGGTGTTTGTGCGGTGTGGTAAGTATAGCGACGTGTGTGGCGTGAGACTCAGAGGAGTAAAGAAAGAGGAAGAGAAATTGCGTTTGAAAAGAAAACAAGGGGTAAAACAAAACAGAAGAATAAAGCCTAAAAAACGGAAAAAAGATAGAAAGATAAGAAACGGAATAAAAAGAAAGCTTAGAACATATGTTAAACGAATCGAAATTACCAAAGACAATCAGCCGCGTACCGAACAGCGATACCTAACGCCCCCGCCGTTACAGCTGTGCCCCCTTCCTCGCACTGTAACAATTAGCAGCAAACCCCATTTTCTTTCACCAGTCGAGTCTTGCATTGAGTCTCGGGTGTAAGGCTGAGTAATTGTAGCTGGAGGAGTCACTGTGGAGAATCTTAATGGCGAAGACTTCCAAGCTTGGATACAGGAGGCGCGTGAGGTTGCATCCAATGCAATGCGAAGATGCGGCGCGGTTTCTGTCGCCATCTGTTCGGTTCCCGCTCGCTGAGGCTCCTTCCCCGAAAAAAACGTGGTGGGAGGGTGGAGCGAGAGGGAAAGAGAGAAAGAGAGAAAGAGAGAAAGAGAGAAAGAGAGAAAGAGAGAAAGAGAGAGAGAGAGAGAGAGAGAGAGAGAGAGAGAGAGAGAGAGAGAGAGAGTGAGAGAGAGAGAGAGAGAGAGAGAGGGTGAGAGAGAGGGTGAGAGAGAGAGGTGAGAGAGAGAGAAAGAGGAAGAGGAAGAGGGAGAGAAGAGGGAAGAGGGAGGGAGAGAAGAGGAAGAGGGAGGGAGGGAGAGAGGGGAGGGAGGGAGGGAGGGAGGGAGGGAGGGAGGGAGGGAGGGAGGGAGGGAGGGAGGGAGGGAGGGAGGGAGGGAGAGAGAGAGAGAGAGAGAGAGAGAGAGAGAGAGAGAGAGAGAGAGAGAGAGAGAGAGAGAGAGAGAGAGAGAGAGCGAGAGAGAGAGAGAGAGAAGACGAAGAGGGAGAGAAAGAGGAAGAGGGAGGAGAGAGAAGAGGAAGAGGAAGAGGAACAGGAAGAGGAAGAGGAAGGGAGGGAGGGAGGGAGGGAGGGAGGGGAGGGAGAGAGAGAGAGAGTGAGAGAGAGAGAGAGGGAGAGAGAGAGAGAGAGAGAGAGAGAGAGAGAGAGAGAGAGAGAGAGAGAGAGAGAGAGAGAGAGAGAGAGAGAGAGAGAGAGAGAGAGAGAGAGAGAGAGAGAGAGAGAGAGAGAGAGAGAGAGAGAGAGAGAGAGAGAGAGAGAGAGAGAGAGAGAGAGAGAGAGAGAGAGAGAGAGAGAGAGAGAGAGAGAGAGAGAGAGAGAGGGGGGGGGGGGAGGTGGGTGAGAGAGAGAGAAAGAGGAGGGTGAATGAGAAAGGATGTTGGGAGGGCGGGAGATAGAGAGAAAATCTGGTCGACTCAGCGCACTGAACCAAAAAGGAAATGCCGCTATGAAAGATAACCCAGAGACGAGAAATCAGATAGTCGTTAGATTAGATAACAAAGCACACAAAAGTCCACAACGTTCTATGTTCTCAAAGTATTTAAAAATTCTGATTCAGATTATAAAACGATAACTGAGGTGACAAGTCAGTTCCATGATACGCAGAAGGAAAACCACGCTGAAACATTTGAGTGAAAATAGGAACAACGTCAAACGCAGATCCCATACTGTACAATATACTACAAATATCTATCTGCTACATTACAAAATTTAAAAAATCAAAAACTTCCAAACCATCAAATCGGAGACACTAACAGTTCCGAACGGTGCCACGTG
>NC_091570.1:12747575-12750075 GCF_042767895.1 Penaeus vannamei
CGACATCAACCACCTGTTCCTTCCCGCCCATGCTCGCAACGCCTTTCGTGATTCCTCTGAAGACGTTCCTATTCGGCGCCACAGGGGGAGGGCAGACTAAGGGGACTGGGGAGACAGTGGACGGGGGGAAGGGGGGACGGGGGACATGAGGAAGGGAGAAGGGGGGACGGGGGATAGGAGGATGGGGGAAGGGGGAAGGGGGAAGATGCACACACACACACACACACACACACACACACACACACACACACACACACACACACACACACACACACACACACACACACACACAGAAAAGACTGGAGAACGGCGGACAGGACAGGAGAATAGCGGCAAGGATGACGACGAATAGGGGGACGGAGGACGGAAGGGTAGCGGACAGGGGGACGAGTGAAGCGAAGAGAGACGACTCCAGGAAAGACGTCGCAACGACAGTGAGAGCGACAAAAAATACGTTGGGTGAAAGAGAACAATTAGGTGTGCAGAGGAGATAGGGAAGGCGGCCGTGAGAATCCGAGTAAAAACAAGATGAACGACAGGGGAAAAAAGACGACCGCAACGTAGGAAATACGACACGTAAATAAAGCAGCAAAGAGCAAGGTCTATCACAGAACCAAACCACGAACTTCGACCGACGATGAAAAATAAGGACTACAGCAACACGAATTCCACACCCCCCAAAAAACGTAAAAAAATAAGCCAACATTTTCCCACCGAAAGGACATCCGCCGCCCCACCAACCCTCGCCTTCCATTCACCCGACTCCATTACACCTCAAAGAAAAGAAGACCAAAAAAAAATCGAATGTATAAGCTTAAAGAATCAGTTCAAGGAAAGCGCACAGCTCGCACGAAGGACTCGGGCGCGCTCAAAAGGACGCCGAAGGCCACATGGTACGGCGTCTTAGAAGATGGCGCCGATAATCCCTTTGGGGAAATGAATGAACATACCGGCATACCAGACGGTCCTATCGCTCTACAGATGTTAAGCGGGGAAATCATCCGCTCTTTGCTTCTAAATACTTTACAGATTACGCGAAAGCCAAGAAAAAAATACCATCACTGTGTGGAAGGCAGCGGGCTACACAGACGGGGGCCCGATACAGACGTAGATGCGGGTATACTGGTAATAACAAGTATGGATAAATGTTACGTACTTGAATACAAAACATTTATATATGTATGCGTATGTGTATGTGTGTTGGGAGGCGTGAGTGTGTGGGGGAAGGAGTGGGTGTAGCTGTGAGGGGTGAGAGAGCGAACAAGAGAGTAAGTAGTGACTGACTGACCCGAGGGGGAGAAAGGGGCGAGAAAGAGGAAAAGGGAGAGGGAAGAAGAGGAAAAAGGGAGAGGAAAGGAGAGAGAGAGAGAGAGAGAGAGAGAGAGAGAGAGAGAGAGAGAGAAGAGAGAGAGAGAGAGAGAGAGAGAGAGAGAGAGAGAGAGAGAGAGAAAGAGAGAAAGAGAGAGAGAGAGAGAGAGAGAGAGAGAGACAGAGAGAGAGAGAGAGAGAGAGAGAGAGAGAGAGAGAGAGAGAGAGAGAGAGAGAGAGAGAATCATTTGAAAAAAAACTATAAATGCAAGTAAATATGCCGGATACCGGATATATTCATGTATGAAAACAAACCTAAAATAAGGCTTAAAACCGCGAGACGTCTTCAAATATGGCGACCAGTGGGTGTCCACTCCCCATAAAAGGACGGAAGGCGGATCGCAGGATAGCTCGGCAGAAATGTACAAAAGGAGAGATACAGCAATGAATGAGGAACAGCAATAAACAGAAGTGAAAAAGAAAATTAAGAGAGAGAGAGAGAGAGAGAGAGAGAGAGAGAGAGAGAGAGAGAGAGAGAGAGAGAGAGAGAGAGAGAACGCGAGAGAGAGAGAGAGAGAGCGAGAGAGAGAGAGAGAGAGAGAGAGGGGGAGAGAGAGAGAGAGAGAGACAGAGAGAGAGAGAGAGAGAGAGAGAGAGAGAGAGAGAGAGAGAGAGAGAGAGAGAGAGAGAGAGAGAGAGAGAGAGAGAGAGAGAGAGAGAGAGAGAGAGAGAGAGAACTAGACAAAAAAAAAAACAGCATGGCGAACGAACAGGAATCATTTGAAAAAAAACTATAAATGCAAGTAAATATGCCGGATACCGGATATATTCATGTATGAAAACAAACCTAAAATAAGGCTTAAAACCGCGAGACGTCTTCAAATATGGCGACCAGTGGGTGTCCACTCCCCATAAAAGGACGGAAGGCGGATCGCAGGATAGCTCGGCAGAAATGTACAAAAGGAGAGATACAGCAATGAATGAGGAACAGCAATAAACAGAAGTGAAAAAGAAAATTAAGAGAGAGAGAGAGAGAGAGAGAGAGAGAGAGAGAGAGAGAGAGAGAGAGAGAGAGAGAGAGAGAGAGAGAGAGAGAGAGAGAGAGAGAGAGAGAGAGAGAGAGGGAGAGAGGGAGGGAGAGAGAGGAGAGAGAGGGAGAGATAGGGAGGAAGGGAGAAGGGGAGAGGGGGAG
>NC_091570.1:12760075-12780075 GCF_042767895.1 Penaeus vannamei
TCAGTGAATTGCATATCAATGACATTCTGTTATAACGTCATGTCGACACAAACGCATGCTCATACGCACGCACGCACACCCACACACACCCACATTCACTAGCAAAACACAAACAAACAAACAAACACACACACACAAAAGCACAAGTAACAAACAACTGGCAGAGCATCATCCGAATATCCCAAATCCTGTCCTTATTGTTATCCAAACCTCCTTACCTGCAAAAGATCCTTCCTCCAACCTACCCACACCGTGAAACGCTGATAACAAGTTTCCCCAAAAGATAAGCCCCGAGGACGATAAGATAAGCGACCTCCTTCCCTCGCTGTAACCAGGGTGTCAAGACGTTGCGGAAGGTTGCCAGGGTTGAGGAACGGACGAAGGTGAACGGCGGTTATAACAGAGATGCCCTGGGCGAGGAACGGGCAATAACCGCGGTCTCCAAGTTCACAGAAGAACGGGGACGGGGAGGGGACGGGGAGGGGACAAGGAGGGGCCGAGTAGGGGATAGGGAGGGGTTGGGGGAAGAGGGTCGGGGAAGCGGACTAAGGAAGGAGATTGGTGAAGGGGGGGGGGGGGAGGAGATACAGATAATGGGGGGCGAGGAATAGGTGAAGGGGAAGGGCGAAAATGAGGAGGAAGGTATACTCGAGTTCGGATAATCGCACTTCATGTACATTTCAACTATAAAATAACCAGATACAATTACATTCATACATCCATACACACATATACAACGAAATACACAACCCCCCGCCTACATCACCCCTTCCCCAATCACCACCACCCTTAGACAAACACACCACACTCAACCCCAAACCCTCCCCACCCCGCCACCCCACAACCCCCATCCCCACCCATAACCCTCCCACCCCCACCCAACGCACACAGCCACCCCCGTGCACAACCCCAATCACTCTAACGCCCGCCTTTAACTTGAAGGAGTCTCCCCTCCCCCCCTCGAGCTCATTCTACGGTTCGAAAACGATGACGCGCGTGACCACTCGACGCCGCCGCCATGTTTGGGGATCGCTGACAAGACGGCGCTTAAAATTAACGGCAGAGATAAGAGATACAGGGTAAATACACTATCGAGGTGGAGGGTCTCGGAGGGGATGGAATTGGCTCTTTTGGGCTGATGCTGGGTGAAGAGGAGGAGGGGGGTGAGGGGAGGGGTGTCAAGATAGAGAGGCAGGAGACGGGGAAAGGTGGAGGGAGTGGTAGGGGTGGGGGCGGAGGAGCACTTGGAAGAGGTGGTGGTGATGTGGAAGAGGAAGAGGAGGACGAGGACTAGAAAGAGAGGGATGGAGAGGAGGAAGAAGAGGACTAGAAAGAAGAAGAGGAGGAGGAGGAAGAGGACTAGAAAGAGGAAGATGGAGAGGATGAGGAGGAAGAGGAGAAAGTAATGCTGTGTAATATGGAGGACAGGGATCAAGAAACAAACATCAGAAAATTTCACAGCTCTCTCTCGAAGCTCTCGGGCACAATCACTGCAGAGACATGCTCTTCACAATAGAAGTGGGACGATAAAAATCAAACGTAAAAATTATAGTAAAGAAAAAGGTGGAAGCGTTAATCGGAAACAAAGCATGAGATCACTCGAACATTGGGAGCGTTGTGAAGAAAAGAAGGCAAAAAATAAAAAATAAAAATCGAGGAAAACAACATCATTAAGAGAGATATAAAGAAACGTTGTGAGAATAAGAGCAAAAGACACGACATTCTGCTTAAAAGGGGACGCACGTTAATCAGTTTCTTTGCTGTTTTTGTTGCCTTCACTTGGAGAAGCAATGTCGCAGGAATGCTTTTTACGGCATCATTGTTTGAATATGTATGTTTACACATGTACATGCCTTTCTCTTTCTCTCTTTGTATATACATAAATGCATACACACTTACATACATACCAAAACACACACACACACACACACACACACACACACACATATACATATATATATATATATATATATATATATATATATATATATATATATATATATATATATATATCTGTGTGTGCCAGTGTGTGTGTGTGTGTGTGCTAGTGTGAGTGTGTGTGTGTGTGTGTGTTTGTGTGTGTGTGTGTGTGTGTGTGTGTGTGTGTGTGTGTGTGTGTGTGTGTCCGTGCGTGCGTGTGCGTGCGTGTGCGTGTGCGTGTTCGTGTGTGTGTGTATAATATATATATATAAATAATTTGTGTGTGTATGTGTGTGTGTGTGTGTGTGTGTGTGTGTGTGTGTGTGTGTGTGTGTGTGTGTGTGTGTGTGTGTGTGTGTGTGTGTATAGATAAAAACAATGTATATGTATATATATGTTTATACATATATATGATATATATATATATATATATATATATATATATATATATATATATATATATATTATATATATATATATATCATATATATGTATAAACATATATATACACATACATTGTTTTTATCTATACACACACACACACACACACACACACACACACATATATATATATATATATATTATACACACACACACACACACACACACACACACACACACACACACACACACACACACACACACACACACACACACACACACACACACACACACACTCACACACACTATATATATATATATATATATATATATATATATATATATATATATATATATATACATATTAGTCTAGCAGGGAATAATGCATGCGCGCGTGCGTATGTGTATGTGTACATGTGTATGTGTACATGTGTATGTGTACATGTGTATGTTTGCATGTGTGCTCATGTCCTTGAGAGGGCTCGTAACATTGCCACTGCATGACGCCACGCCCGCAACAAAACATGCCTCCTCATCCTATTTAACCAAAACATTTGCCTCCTTGTGTGACACAAAAGAGGGAAAAAGAACAGCCGCCTAAGAAAAAATCGATTGCACAATGTTCTGTTAAGGCGAGGAGCAACAGTTCGTACAACAATACACACAGTCAGGTAACCCGAGCTTTGGCGGGCAAACACGACTGGAGATGTTGAGGCGCCTCCATAAACACGGCCACCTCGACGGCCGAACAAGCGGGCTGCAACAGCTAAATGCGGATAAGCAAGTGGCCGCATCGGATGAAACGGATCCGGGGAGGAACTTACCGCAATCAGGAGGGTTTTTGGGACTCCTCTCCTCCTCCTCCTCCTCCTCCTCCTCCTCCCCAGCCCCAGCCCCCAGCCCCCAGCCCCCAGCCCCTAGCCCCAAGTCACCTTCCTTACCAAAAGCGAGCTCGTACAACACACCGAAACTTGGAAAGCATGTACACTTGATGCTATCGCAACCAACAATGAATTATTTGCATAGCGAATTCGCGATTCTCTCTGTTCAGCCTCGTGGATAATGCTGCTGAAGATTAATAAAAGGGAGGCATTCGGCGGGAGGAGGTAACTGGCCGCTTATCTCTATCTATCGCCTCTTTGTTACTTTTCTACTGTTGCTCCTCTACGGGCTTTACTTTGTCTCAGTCACTTCTTATCGTCTTCTCATTCCTCTCCCCCTTGTATACTTCTATGTCCTGCGTCTCATCTTATCTCTCATGCTGTATATGCACATTGCGTCATAGCTATTATTAACGCCCAAGTTTCATACCCTCGGCGTCAAGTCGGGACTTCACTCAGCCGATCATAAAATACCTCGGACGGCGAGAAGAACCAAGTTGAACGTCGTTTATTTCAACTGTTGTTCCTCCTCGTCACGCGTTCGACCAGTCACGACACTGTGACCGATTCCACTCGAATTAGATTAGGTTTGCTTTCAGCCAGTCTTGTCTCCCCCATCCGCCCGTAGCCCCGTAGCACTCTCCCTTCCTGTCTGCCAATACATTTGCATCAATAATCTGTTTGCTCCCCCCCTCTCCTCTCCTCTCTCTCTCTCTCTCTCTCTCTCTCTCTCTCTCTCTCTCTCTCTCTCTCTCTCTCTCTCTCTCTCTCTCTCTCTCTCTCTCTCTCTCTCTCTCTCTCTCTCTCTCTCTCACACACACACACATACATATCCACCCTTCTTGCTCCCTCTTCCTGTCACTTCCCCCTCCACTCCCACGACATGACATATATTCCACCTCTCTTTACCGCCTCGCCACATGGACTTCATAATTCTTCAAGCCCCTCATTTATTTCTCCAACATATCCTCCATTTCCTCTTTCTTCCTCCTTCCTCCTCTTTACGGTAATAACTTAATCCTTTTCCCATTCTTCCCGGCAGCCCTCTCGCAGCTCCTCCATCGTTCACGCCTCCCTATCACCTCAATGATAACAATACGAACCACTTCCTCTCCATCGTCTAGACACACTGCACACCCACTTTGTAGTCCCATTTGAGAATGTGTTAATGATAACTAGCATACCCATGTTAATGATGATTTCACACACAAACATCAAAGCGCTTATGCACACCCACTAGCAGACAACCCGAAACTTATCCGCAATCATACACAACGGCAATCAAATGGAATCTCATTTCCTACCGGGCCCACACATTCTCCGATGGCCCAATAAAACACCAAATTTCTTTTTTTTCTATACTGTAGTGTAACCATGGCGTCGGCTGTAGGATAGTTATACGAAAAGACGACGGTGACGACGACACACGAACATACACAAGCTTGAATCTTACAACCTGGTATTTTGCGAGTCAAGCTGAACGAAAAATAAAAACAAATTTCAAAGTGGCATTTATCAATGGGCGCCATTAGGCAATCTTTTTAATGTATACACCAGTAAATGAGGCAAGAGTTTCATGTGGGTTAATAAGTCCTTTCTCTGAGACACAAGGACTTGCTATTCCTTGACAAACACACGGTATATTGTTTGCACTGTGATCGGCACGACCCTGACAATTAGAAGACAAACACTGTATCATCTCGCAGACAAATAAGCGAGGTGTTGATGCATCACCTCTCGCCCACACACGAAAACCGCGAGAAATTCATCATGGGAGTGTCATTCGATTTTTTTTCTTGTCGCTAACATGAGGGCCGGATAAAAGTCGCCCGTCGTGGCTTCGATGGACTCAAAGGCCTATTTCTGATAGCCCAATTAGGATAACGCCCCTCAGGAGTGGGAATATATATATATCATCGTCTTACGTCACCCGAATCCAATTCAAAACAGGATTAACGAACTCGTAAAGGCCAATTCACCAGGTCATTCATCAATGTCTTTTCACTGTTATTCAATCATTCGTGCCCCCCCCCCCTCGCCACCACCGAGACGGCAGACCCTCCTCTTTTCACCGCGGATGAACTTCACAGCCGTCTTGCCATGTGCGTCGAGAGCAAGTCATGGCGCTGCTCCTACCCGCCGTTCTCCACTCATTCATACCTTCCACTCTTTTATGGTCTCGTCTTCACTTGCGCGACCACTCATCATTTGAGATCATTCAGGTCCTTGGTACCTAAACGATGCAAATCCGGATTCCTTCCACATTTTCTCGCTATCAAGATCTCTTTTATTGCTCTTCCTTCTAACGTACACCTATAATGCGGCACTAATCCTGGGACTATTTGAATAATATTTTTCTTCTTGCCTCTTGTCTACTCGCCTTTTATGCCTAGGATTCCTAATAACATAAATTCTTATTCGATATAACTCTTGCTAAAGCATTTTCCAAAACACTTTCTCTTCACATAGCCATTGCCTTGTTGAGCTACTGCTCTTTTGCAACATGACTTGCAACCAGGGCGGTAGCGCATGAGCAACGGCTGTAAAACCTCAAACATGATATACTCTAGGCTTCATCGTTCATTCTTGAATACTATCTTTATAACAATAGCACCAGCAACAATAATAATAGTAATAATAATAACAATAGTGATACCAATGACGAAGATGAAGATAGTCACAGCACTACAACATTACTACTACTACTACTAATAATAATAATAATGATAACAATTATTAATAATAAAACTAATAATCATAATAATGATAAACAATGATAATAACAATAATACCAATAGTAATAGTAATAATAATAACAACAATAACAATAATGGCAATATTAATAATAAATTATATCTCTTACTCTTTATTAACATCATGGGATTTTCGACACCGCGACAGATCTCACACACACAGGTGTCGCGATAAGAGCTCTCATCAAAGGCCCCACCTGTCATGTCATGAGAGCCAACCAATGCTCCATCATCCCGCGCTGTCATGAGCCACAGACGGAGGGTTGTTTACCGGCACACCCACACACGCCTCCAACCCAACCCGCGCCTGACTTTATGGATTGTGTTGTGGGATAATTGGTCCATTATTGTCAGAAATCCCGTATCAGTTTGGATCTGTCTTGGCCCTCAGCTAAGAAACGCCCCCGTGATTGAGGAGCCTGGCCGGAAAGGGGCTGAACTATAGGGTTAGGCCCCATAGTTCACACGGGCTGAGATGTTTAATACGTTTCATAAATATTCCCTATATCGTCCTATCTCTCTCTTTCTCCACCCTCTCTTATTTACCTGTACGTCTGCACAATGAAAATTTCATCTGTGGGTAACGAGAATAACATTCATGCATCAACATCTTTATATCCGTATTCATATGCATATCCATAGTTATAATATTTACTGTATATAAATAATGCCAATACGTCCTTCAAAAATGGAAACGAATATATCAACCTATGAAAGAGCTAATAAATACATGTGTAAAAATCCCAAGATATTTCAGTTACAAGCTATCAGGTACGCCTACAGCCAAACAAACCGGAAACTATGAGTTACGTGGATGAGGAAGGAGTTATGTGTACAGGGGATGGGGGCGGGAGCTGATGAGGGGGACGAGTTTACGTGACATAAGCCCCATCAGCTGACGCAACCACGAAAGGATCTACAAACAACAACAGAAAAATCATCTGTAAATCCCGTTACCGAGAGCGCGACTGCAATAAACAAAGAGACTGTTAGTAACATCAATTTGAAGTTAACGTTGACACCGAATTCTTTGCAGTGCGTTGCAAAAATATCAGTGTTGTCTGAAAAGCTACAACGTAAGCTTGGGTGCAGACGACATGGCCGCGGCAGATGCACGGCGTCACAAGAGCAGCAGACGCAGCGGTTGCGGGTAATGGGATCCGGAAGTACGCTACGCTCATCAAGTCTCTCACTCTCTCCCGAAAGACAACAACCTCGCCAAGGCACCTCCTTCGTTCGAATTGCATCACTAAATATGTTATTGCCAAGGTGATATTCTGCTTTACTGCATTCTTGAAAGAGATAAAGAGACAGAAATAAACAACACGGGGTCCTTACCACGTGGGCGTGCAACACCCCACGGCTAAAGGCGGGCGCACGTGGGGGAACATGAAAGCAATCATCACCATTCCAATTTTTCCATCTTAAAACCCCATCCATCCCCAGTCGTGTCAACGGCCGCGATTCCGCTTGACAAGTCAAAACTCTCTCGGGTTCCTCACGATTGACAGTGGTCTCCGGCGTGACATTTTATGAAGCGAGTTCTCCCCCTGAGCTCAATGATGTCCCTTTAATGGCTTCTAATCCCCGCGCTTTGATATCACCAGCACGATAAATCTCATCTACGAAATAATGAGATGACATTCATGGGCTTCGCTGCACCTCTATTGTCGAACTACATACGGACACGTCCCTCCATACAGGATATATAGGATATCACATCAAGGAAAACAAGACGGCACTGAAAAGGATTCAGCACCTACCACGGCGGCTCCTTCGCTCGAGTTTCAGTAATCTGTTTACCTGTTCAGCCAAGTAAACTGGAATCACCGAGTCACCACCATCGCCCGTTAACCAGTAGTGACTCATCCAATCGAACCGGTGATTCATCCGACAACACTTACTACGAAAGTGAAGGCAGCGCTGATCGAATGCAATTCGGCGATTTTCCCCAGTGAATCCGTGAACGCTGAGAGACAAAGGAAAGGTATGAAATTGCGGGAAAAGAGGATCAGTCACGTGCGTGGATTAGTTAAAGCCTAACCGTGCATACATATAAAAGAGAAGAATGTTTACACAGACGTGGAGAGAAAGCTAAAAAAAAAAAACATAAAAAAACAACACCGGAACACAAGAATACTGACGTATAAACACCATAAACACACAGTGAGCAGATCTACATGCCATAGGGCCAACAATAAGCGGATCTATATGCTATACGAAGCGAGTAGCGATTGAAGCGCCTCACGTATGGATTCGTCGGAACGAGCCCTCGAAACTCGTACGAACAAGCTCAGCACACGAACCAGATACTCACGCGCCGACGTGCCGACGTGGACAAACCGGCCGGATTGCGCACCGAAATAAAGCCCGATTCTCTCCGTCCAGCCAAGCCCGGCTTATCCACATCCGCATAGAAGGTACGACTACGGGCCAGCCAGGTGTGCAAGATGATGAAGACACTTAACGAAGGCCAGACGAACGCTACAGGGACCGTGTGGGCGTGAGATGGGCGCGGTCTGGATATGCGTGTAGTATAGGCAAGTGTGGGCGTCGTGATCCGGGAGAGACGGGAACACCCAGCGACGAGCCAGCAAGTGAGCGCGGGACGACCAACATTTCTGACCGATTGATGAACATGAAAAACTTACATACTATTTACTTATACTTTTTAGATCCGTTTTCCTTTCTTTATATCCGTGGCCAGGCTTCTACAGGACATAGTAGTAAAAATAGGCAATTAAACCATCTTAAAATGTAAAATAAAAAAAATTAAAAGTTTTGTCTCTATACAAGACCTGGGGTCCTCTATAATAAATGTAGTATATATACTAACAGATATACATTTCTCCATCAACCATTAGACTAAAAATGGCAAGCTGTCAATGCGGAAACAGGAGCAAAATCGATTCTTCCACATTCATACTACAGTAATTGGTGGTGGGGGAGGGGACGGGGGAGAGGGGCAGGTGTAGGTCAATGCCTGTTAGTGAACGTGCCTGCGGGAGCGTAAAGTATGTGCTCATACCCATTTGTGCTTGCTTGCTTACACATGCGTGCTGATATTTTGATAACGGCGACTGCTACACTGCACCGGAGTGGGTGAGGCAGAGAGGGAGGCAACGAAGGGGGTGACATGAGTGAGAACCGATAACACAGGAAATGAAAACCCCGGAATAATCACACCAAAGTCGATATGAGAGAGGGGACGGGAGGGAAGGGAGGAGGCGAGGGGGAAGAGGAGAGACATAAGCAGGGCTTCCTATCACGGTGTGAAACCACTTCCAGATTTGAAATACAGCCATGCAAAACAGATCTCCCTCTCGGCTTTCGCTCACACACAGACCAAGGTCCCGGATCATGCACACTTCGCTGCAACGTGCCTGACCTCTCAGTTACGGCTCGGTGACCTCGCCCACCATAACCCCGAAGCCTCGTTCTCCGAGACCACCTGCCGGCTCCCCCACCCTTACCCTTCACATAACCCCCCCCCCCCTGATCCCCCTGCTACTGACCCTGTCTCGTCTGCTCCCCGACGCCGCCCACCCGCCTGGCCGCCCCCCGAATCGATTGCCTTTACGCACACGTGGAATTCCGAATGACCGTTCAGTCGATTCCCGCGATTATCGGGTATCGCATTCTCAGAAGCGCCGACTAGTCGACCATTATTGCGAAATAGTTGAACATCAACGGCCGTCCCAACATATACCTAAACAAGGAATTAATTAAAAATAGAAAAAAAGTAATAAGACGTACATCGACATACTATCGTGTTGAGTATAACAAACTGACCTATCCGCAACTTCGTAAGGAAATAAGAAATATTCCTCACTTCCGAAACCGAAATCATATAAAAAAGAAGCGAGTTCATTCACTCCTCCAGCCCGAACGCGTCAAACGAAAAGCAAAACGAAAAGCAAATGAAAAGCAAATGAAAAGCAAAACGAAAAGCAAATGAAAAGCAAAACGAAAAGCAAATGAAAAGCAAAACGAAAAGCAAATGAAAAGCAAATGAAAAGCAAAATGAAAAGCAAAACGAAAAGCAAAACGAAAAGCGAAGCAGCACAGAGGCGGGGAACCGGACGTCAGGACCGAGACGGCAGAAGGAAGGCAGCGCGATGGAGGCGCGGATAAGGGCTTCGGGTCCCGGAGTGCGCGAGCCGTCAGTGCTGATTGAATCCGAAGCCGGAGGTATCTCCTCGTCGCTCATGGCAGGGCTTCGTCGTCAGCAGGGGAGGAGGATAAAATTTCAACCCGGAAAATAATGGGAAAAACAAATGGATACGGATACATTTCCAAAGTTATGAATGGAAAAAAAATGAAATAGATCTGGATGCATACCTAAAAGCGCGACTGTTTAAAGTAACATAGAATATATAGAGAATATATTTTTACAAGATACATGGGAGATGATCCGTCCTTGAAAGCCCCGAAATGGCAAGGACACACTCTGATACATACCTTAATTAGCAGAAACAACAAGAACCTTTAACTCACTTCAAACGACGCACCAGAGACCGGATTCAGCACCCAAACCCGAATCACAAGCAGTCCCGGAGACGCCAGTGATACTCCGTCCGCCAAAGAGGGTCTTGGCCACAAACCGATAACGTCCGTCAAAGGCCTCGAAAAAGGGAAAACCAAAAATGTCTTCCTCAAGAACCCTCACGAACAAAGTCACGGCCAGACAAAGCCCACGACCAGCCCCAACGCTGAAATGGTGGCCGGGCGGACGGGCGTGATGCGGTCGACACTTCAAGGGTGAGCTAGGGCGACACTCCCAAGGGCGAGGTGTGGCTTGTGTTACCCGGCGCAGATGGCACCGCGGACCTCTTTCTCGGAACATAAACATGTCGACGTCACTTCAGCCGCCGTCTTGAGGGGCAGCGACTGTCTCGGTTGGGTTGGGTGCAAATGCGGCAGTTGCTCGTCTTGATACTGTGCACGAACCTAATTCTATAATGCAACAATACATCAAGCTTAGCGACTCAGTGCCAAAGAATCCACATTCATCTCCGACTTACAAGAACAGTACAACACGGATATTATCTAATCATCCGATCAGGTCATTTAATCCGGACCGCTCCTTTGACAAATGCTGTAATTTCTAAACATCTTTCACGCCGATCGCGAAAAATACACACTGCGTTTCTTTGCCATATCATGGAAACTACCATCTCCATTTCACCCATTTCGCCCGGCACCCCAGGATCAGCGAAGCGACGACGAACCAATCCATCACGTGGTTCGTGCGTGCGTGTTCGCGGCGTGACAACGTGTGGAACGAAGACACAATGCAACGGCGGAGGTAGGCGTGACATCGTGTCATCCCATGGTCCTCAGGGATCCTCCAACGAACCCTAAAAGCAACACCTACACAAGCCGGCGGCATCCCACGGGACTTGCACAAAAACGGAAATGGTGCAAGCGGTCCTAAGTGTTTTCATTCGCCAATCATTCTCCCTCTGTTTGTCTGCCTGTCTCTTTGGCTGCCTACCTGCCTCTTGTGTTGTTTTCTGACACATTGACACAGACAAGCACACGGAGATATACAAACGTGTGCACAAAGATGCACGCACTTGCACATGCACATTCTACACACTACACACACAAAAGCATGCACACACACACACAAACACACACACACACACACATACACACAAACACACGCCACTTCCCGGCCACCAAAAGGTATAAATAAACAGACCTCGAAACAGTCAGGCCGCGTCATTTCGATGTGGAGATAAAACACACTCACAGCCAAGCCAGCCACTCCTTTCGACTCTCCTTTGAAACTGTCAATCCACATCAACCGTCATTAAAGAAACGTCCAAGTAAATTTTTTTTTTTGTCTTTTTATTTCGTTTATTTATCTTTTTTGTCGGAGACGGGTTGGTCTGTGAGGCAAAAAAGTTTCTCTTTACGACATGATATTCATATTTTGATGAAGGGCTTAAGACGTTGCCATTCATGATGCCTCGTCGCTTCCTCTCTCTCTCTCTCTCTCTCTCTCTCTCTCTCTCTCTCTCTCTCTCTCTCTCTCTCTCTCTCTCTCTCTCTCTCTCTCTCTCTCTCTCTCTCTCTCTCTCTCGTGTGTGTGTGTGTGTGTGTGTGTGTGTGTGTGTGTGTGTGTGTGTGTGTGTGTGTGTGTGTGTGTGTGTGTGTGTGTGTGTGTGTGTGTGTGTGTGTGTGTGTGTGTCGCATGATGAAGATGAATAAAGAGATGATGATGATGATGATGATGATGATGATGATGATGATGAGATGGAGGAGGAGGAGGAGGAGGAGGAGGAAGGGGAAGAATAAGAAGAAGAAGAAAAATGAAGATGAAGACGAAGATGATGAAAATGCAACAACACCATTATAATAATAACACAGATAATAATCAGTAATTATGTCAATAGCATCACAATAAATATTTAACATCAAATAATATCAACTAGAATTAAAGCCTAAAATAATTTGGACTGGCGGCGTTACCCATTTCAGTTACACATCCTTAAATATACGAGCACTTCAAAATACGTGGTGTACACATGCTATATATCCCAGACCCCTTTAAAGAAAATACATATATATATATATAAAGAAACGGAAGATGAATGGAAATCTAAAAAACCTGGCTCCCCTCCAAGCGATTAAGGCGACCCGGCAACATTTCCCCTCGGAGGAAATTCGGCGAAGATTAAGCAATCACTCGTCAAGATTTTGCGCCAAATGTGCCAGCCGTTTTTGCGAGTCGGAAGCACCAAACGACTCGCGAGGTGAACGCAGGACCGGAGCCTCGTCCCGCCCCGCCCCGCCCCGCCCCCTCCGATGGCCTCTTTCGTAGTTATTTCAGTTGTCCTTGGGGACTTTTCGCGACAAGACCTTGCTCTAAAGACTCCTTAGTCGGGATCTATTGGTATTCTGTGGATGATAAATATGCAAGCCTGTGTTTCGATTGGGAAAAGAAGTTTTCCCACTGGCAAGGATGGCGCGCGTGTTGTCTACGACATTTTCCTAAATTATGAGCAGCACAAACACCAACACATCGTAGTTTATAAATACATCATAGGAATTTTAACTAAGGAAATAAATAATAAAAACATGTCACTACTCATTCATCTAAATAAATAAAAACTGCTATGCCCCCACAAGAAACCAAATGCAGCAAATAAAAAAAAATCTATTCTACTTGAGCCGAAACCCAGGAGTCAAATTTGTTTACAGATGACGCAGGCAAGATGCGCAGCAGCATCAGCCGTGTCCGGGGGAGCGGCACATACCCACAGGCACTTACTTAGGCCCCCGACCCTCAAGGTCATGGCCAATCCCCTCCCCTATTTCTCGTCAACCCTCTCCCCCTCTGACCCTAATGCCCTTATTCCTCATTTACACCCAACCCCTCTTGCACCCTAAACCCTCCCTATTTTCCATCTACCCCCTCCCCATTACTCTCCAATCCCTTCCTCACTTAGCCTCCCTGCACTCCAATCTTCTTTCCTACACCTCGTCTACGCTCCTCCCCTTCGCCCTCCCTTTCTTCGTAAGTACTTCCTTCCCCTACAATTACTCGCACCCTCCGGCCTGAGCTAACATCGCCACGTGTGAGGTACTCTTCATTAGCCTCCCTTTGTATATTATAAGCCTACGAACGCTGGCTTCCTCACTCGTGACAAAAGTTCTGGTTCAAAACCCAGGTGTGTGTGTGTGTGTGTGTGTGTGTGTGTGTGTGTGTGTGTGTGTGTGTGTGTGTGTGTGTGTGTGTGTGTGTGTGTGTGTGTGTGTGTGTGTGTGTGTGTGTGTATGTGTATGTGTATTTGTATGTGTATGTGTATGTGTGTGTGTGTGTGTGTGTGTGTGTGTGTGTGTGTGTGTGTGTGTGTGTGTGTGTGTGCGTGCGTGTGCGTGCGTGCGTGTGCGTGCGTGTGTGTGCGTGTGTGTGTGTGTGTGTGTGTGTGTCATCTGCCAGCTCTTAAGCATGGCTTCTCATACTGCGCCTACGTTGATTTCGGTGAACTCAGAAATCCGCGCAGCATCCGATCTAAAATTCCACTATTATCTTGCCTTTTATCTTGAAACATGTTCCAAGATGATAATCATTAAAACGGCACATTCCGTACATACACACAAACTTCCTCAGCATGCCCTATACAACGCAAACACTCCCACCATTATGGTAAATACGGTCACAGAATACTATGTACGGAACACTCCCTCTTCTAGTTGTCACGAGGGCGGACTGTGCGACCTTGGCGGACAGGCATCAGATATGTGAGTGATGGTTTTATATATGTGTTTATGAGTGTGTATACGTTGTTTATACAGTGCGTACACATGTACATGTATATGCTAATCTCTGACCACCTATCATTCATACATTAATTTACTTATCCATTAACTTGCCAGTGAATTCACGTACTCATGTATTGACGTACCACTCTACTAATACATTTACACGAGGCTTTGTTTCTGTTATCTTTAAGGAACGAGCAACAATTTCTCCATTTGTATACGATTACATACGAGTACGACAGCGGAATCTGTGCGCGCGTCTATAGAGAACGGGTTAAGACTACGGTTATCCAAAGCCAAGGTTACGAACAAAAAACATCCTGTCCTTTTCAAGTTGCGCGAGAAACACGTCCTTGCGGGAGACGTGGGATTACCATAAATTACATACGCTCGCCTCACAATCATTTCTATGATCGTTCCATAAATAAATATCTCTGGCTGGTCCTGCTTTTTTCTCGAACAGTGTAACACGTAATGGAGATGAATGGTGTGCTTGGTTATGGCGTTTCACGGACACATATTACCGACTGAACACATATTACACGTTACACATACGTCCTTCCACATACGCCCACTTGTCTGTAAAAAAGTACACAAAGACCGAATAAATTACAGCGAAATCGTAGTATTCAATCTGATACATGTCATAAAAGGTATTACTGCCCAGCCTTCCTGGATCCAGCGCTCCAAGACGCTATCATCACACAAGTAACGACTTATGTCCCGCTGTTCAACACCTTCCCCGCGGTGTTCTTAAGACAATGGGGAGGGGACGCCATGCCGGGAGGGGGAGGGAGGAATGAAATGGCAGAGAAACAGGGAATTACTCGTGGGATGGAAGGGAGAAAGGGGGAGAAGGCAGAGAAATAGGACGGAAGGGGGAGGGAGAGGGAGAGCAAGTTACTCCGAAGACGGGAAGAGAAACGTAAAAAAAAAAAAAAAAAAAAAAACAGATAAAAATAGAAATGGGAAAGACAGGAGAAAGAAATAGGGAGTTACTCTTAGTACTGGAGGGATAGAGGGAAGACAGGGAGATAAGGTTTCGCATAGAGAGAGAAAAAAACGAGAAAATGAAAGCAGAGAAACAGGGAGTTGCTCGTGGAACGGGAGGCTAAGGCGGGCAGAAGGTACAGAGAGAGTTCCTGCAAGCACAGAAGACGGGGTGGGAGAAAAAGAACGTGAAGAAAGCAAGAGTTACCCCTGGGAGATTCGTGAGTGTCTTGCGGTGCAAAAGATCTGCGAGAAGGCTTGGGAGGAAAGGCGGGAAGAGAGACTGATGAAAGGAAGCCCCGGGGGGCGCCGTTCGAGATTAAGAGATCTGGCTGCGGGGTGGATTTTGCAGACTAGGCGGATATTGGAAGGGGAAAAGACCTATCAGGTGTAGTAAATAAACAGCAATAACAACACTAATAAAAACATAGTAAAAATCATAAGAAAAGTAACAATAATGATGATAACGATTATGATAATAAAAATGATGCTGATGAGCAGACTAGGTGGATACTGGAAGGGGAGAATACCTATAATGTATAGTTACTAAACAACAACACTAATAATGATATAGTTAAAAATAAAACAATAGGAACAATAATGACGATAACGATTATGATAATAAAAATGATATTGACGAGCACTACGAAGGAGGAAAACCTCACGTCTTGGAAGAGCCGTAAATCATTCCGGGGCTGCTGGGGCGCTGAAGGAAAATGTTGCGGGAAGAATTTCTTGTGATTACTGTGATATACAAACTATAAATCTAATTTTAAATGATTATACAAAATCTGGATTATTGGAAAGGATAATTACGAGTAAGAAATTCTTTTAAAAAGGTAACACCGATTAAAAAATGCTCATTTGCGACTGTACAAGAGAGAAAAGAAAAAAAAAAAAAAATCCCAAAGAACAAACAAGTGCCCTGGAGGAAGGCCCCAGGGAGGGAGTGCCTCGCGGGGAAGCGGAGTCCTGGCTCGCACACAGGTGGCTCGCAGCTGGGGTCGCGAGGAGTTCCTACGCCACTCCGCCGCCACATGACCCCGCGCATTCACACGTTTAGCGCATATCTTTTTATAGAAGTCGTGAGTTCGCAGCACTCGATGGTTTCTCAATGCGCTTCGAGGCTGTTTGGGGCGCTCGTTCTGCACTCTTGAGGCCGCGCTCGTCGACGTCTGTGCTCGGTCTGGGACTCGGCTGTCTGGCGCTTGATCCGAGATGTGAATTCCTGGCAATAGTTTTTCGCTTCATGGAAGGAGGAAGAGGGGGAGGAGTAGGAGGAAGAGGAAAAGGAGGAGGGGGAGGAGGAAAAGGAGGATGGGGAGGGGGAGGAGGAGGAGGAGGGCGATGATGATGAGGAGGAGGAGAAAAGGGAGGGGGAGGGTGAGAGGGAGGAGGAGGAGAAAAGGGAGGGGGAGGGGGAGGAGAAAGAGAAGACGAAGAAGAAGAGGTGGTCGTGAAAGAGGAAAAGGGAGGGGTGAAGGAGGAGGAGAAAAAGGAGAAGCAGGAGGAAGGGAAGGACGACGGCGATAAGAAGGATAAGGACTTGTGTAGGAAGAAAAGACAGGGGGGAGGGAGGGAGGGAAGGAGGAAGGGAGAGGGAGGGAGAGGGAGGGAGAGGGAGGGAGGGAGAGGAGAGGAGAGAGAGAGAGAGAGAAAGAGAGGAAGAGGAGAGGAGAGGAGGAGGAGAGGAGAGGAGGAGGAGAGGAGAGGAGAGGAGGAGGAGAGGAGAGAGAGAGAGAGAGAGAGAGAGAGAGAGAGAGAGAGGAGAGAGAGAGAGAGAGAGAGAGAGAGAGAGAGAGAGAGAGAGAGAGAGAGAGAGAGAGAGAGAGAGAGGGGGGGGGGGCCGAGAGAAGGAGGGAGTGAGAAGGAGAGGGAGAGGGAGAGGGAGAGGTAGAGGGAGAGAGAGAGGGATATATATATATATATATATATATATATATATATATATATATATATATACATATATATATATAGATATATATATATATATATATACATATATATATATATATAGAGAGAGAGAGAGAGAGAGAGAGAGAGAGAGAGAGAGAGCGGGAGGGAGGGAGGGAGGAGGAGGGAGTGAGAGAGAGAGAGAGAGAGAAAGATTCAGAGAGAGAAAGATTCAGAGAGAGAAAGAGAGAGAGAGAGAGAGAGAGAGAGAGAGAGAGAGAGAGAGATTTGATTTGATTTGATAATATTTATTTACAGAACAGTGTACATGCCCTGTAAAAAGCCAGGGTAAGATGCTACCGCATCTATCCAACTGGCTATGCTTATATTTATGTAAAGGGCTATTAGTCAAACATTAGTTCTACATGCCTGAAGGGTTGTGCCATTATATATACATATATTCATATATTATATATATGGTAAAACCTTTTATATCCCTAATCATATCGAAGACATGACCAGTGTCTATTAATTAATATAATCAATAAGTGCTGATCTCTGGACAGTGCTATTTGATCGTTAGGATGGAGTTGGAGCAACAAAGTAAGTAATGTGTAAGATTATGCGACTTGGGTGCCTTGCACATTTTGCATTGGTGATATGTAACTGGCTTTGCCTCCAAAACTGTATCCTGTACATAATGTATAGTGTATTGATACCCTATGCGTAGCCTGGTTAGCGTGACCTGCTGTCTCCGAGACAGTCCATCGTAGAATTTATATGGTTTGTCAGCATCACATGAACCGACAATACTTTCATAATGCTAGATAATACCATGTCCACTTTTCTTCAATTTATCAGTGGTCCATACCTGGCCCTCATAATCTTGAAGACAGCTGATAACACGTTTTTCATTTGACTGATAGATAGCGGTATTACATGATATGGTTCTTCATGGGAAAGTGCTTGTTTTGCTAACTTATCTACGTTGTCACAGGTTGATATCCCTATATGAGAAGGTGTCCAATATAATGACACTTGTATACCCTGCTCTGAGAGGCTAGCAATTTGGTGAAGGGTATTGATAGTTAACATGTTTTCTGGACTAAATGTTAAGACTATTTAGTGCACTTTGGCTGTCAGAGAAGACAGCTAGGTCTCGCTGCTGTTCAGTACCTTTTTGATAGCTACTGACTCGGCATCAGTTGTGCTTGTCCAGTTGGAAATTCGCACACTTTCTTGAAGACCAATGTCAGGAATTAGTACACCAATCCCTGCTGCTCCATGAGGATCAGTAGAAGCATCACAGTAGATTGCAAGTGGTGGGGTACCATGAGGGGGGTGGAGAATTTCATCTATATATTTCAAGTAATGAGAGAGAGAGAGAGAGAGAGAGAGAGAGAGAGAGAGAGAGAGAGAGAGAGAGAGAGGAGGAGGGAGAGAGAGAGAGAGAGAGAGAGAGAGAGAGAGAGAGAGAGAGAGAGAGAGAGAGAGAGAGAGAGAGAGAGAGAGAGAGGGAGGGAGGGAGGGGGAGAGAGAGAGGAGAGAGAGAGGGAGGAGAGAGAGAGAGAGAGAGAGAGAGAGAGAGAGAGAGAGAGAGATATATATATATATATATATATATATATATATAGAGAGAGAGAGAGAGAGAGAGAGAGAGAGAGAGAGAGAGAGAGAGAGAGAGAGAGAGAGAGAGAGAGAGAGAGAGAGAGAGAGAGAGAGAGAGAGAGAGAGAGTGTAGGAAGAGAAGGGGTGGTAATAGTTGCAAGGAAGATATTGAGCAATAGTAGGAACAGAATGAATAGAAGCACAGATAATGGCTTACATCCTCTCTTAAATATATAATGATCGCCAATGGAGTTATAGTTGCCCAATATTCAAGCCAACAAAATAATAGCTCTTTGGACGAGCTATAAGCTTGGTGGTAAACAAAAGAGAAAGAAATATGGGTGTACAAAATAGAGAGCTAAATACGTGTCAGACATAACGAAAGAGGAACTGATGAACTATTAATGCCTCTAGCATACCATCATTTGTCAAAGGCTCTGCTGTCTTACAATGTATACTGTGCTCTATGTACAAACAGCGTCCCATAAATTTCACCTACTCCAAAACATAACAACAACATACACAATAACATCCACGGTTTACCCCGTATCTCTCCTCCCCTCCCCCCCCCCTTATCGCAAAACCTACCTTCCCCCCCCCTCCAAACCCCCACTTCCCTCCCCCTCTCTAACCTTTTAGAAGTGAACTTTCCACAGACAACATCCACGGTCACTCCACACACTAGTGCCAGTAGCGGGGAACCCTCCCAACGATGGATGGCGTGGGGGTGGGGGGAGGAGAGCTTATTACCTGTGCTGGCGTGACAAAGGAACATGCCCCTCCCCCTCCCTTCCCCTCCAGGAGCAGCGCTAGAGCCAGCGGGAGAGCGCCACGATAACCAAACACAGACAGCGAGCGTCCTGCAAGACTTTCTCCCCGTTCAAGGTCGCTTCTACACACAATACTCACGCGTGCTGCCCTCTGTCGGCGCACGTGGATTACTCGTAGCGCCACGAGGAAACCGGGGTCGTGGCGCGCTCTCGGAATTCGGTCCTCCCTACGGCTGCGGCGGAGGTCTTGGAGGGACTCGTGAAGGGCGTGGGCGGTAAGGCTTTGAGGGGGGAGAGGGGGATGGGACCGGCTTCACAATGTATATACATCCTAATTATAGTAAAGTCCCTGTAGGACAAGTCAGACAATCCCGGGAAGCTGTAATTAGCCTCCACTTTCTGACACCTACTTGGTCAACAAACCCGTCTTGATAAATCCTTTTCTTCAAATATAACTTCCTAAACCCCATCAATAATGAAATCCTTATCACATCCTCTGCTCAGCCTACGAATATGATTACATTACA
>NC_091570.1:12795075-12800075 GCF_042767895.1 Penaeus vannamei
GGGCCCCTCTTGTTGCGGCCGTCGTCTGCCGGGCCTACGGACGCCTCCGCCCCTCGCGATCCACATTCAAGGTTGCGGGAACATTACCCAACGCGGGATTTTATTAAGACCTATTTTTCTTCGTTTATTTCTATCACCAAACCCGAGGCCAAAAAAAAATATATATCCCGATAAATGTACGATCGGCCGCCGGGTATCATAGCTTTATTTATAATAGATTCCCGCCGAAAAGCCTATTCGGCCGACTCATGTTCCGCTGTCAAATGGCCAACCACCTTAAATGATGGCAACAACAAAGCAAAGGAACGTTGACATATGAACCGTTATAATCACATTTCACGTACTCAATGTTGTCCGTAATTTAATTTTCTGGGTCGTACAGCTTTTCAAAAGCAACAAAGATATTTTGTGAACATGAAAATATGGATGATGAAAAAACAAAGAAAAGAAAACTGAACAGTATTGTACACATACAGGCTTTGTTACAATAGTGAATCCTGCCAAACTGTCCTGACACAGTCGCTCTCCACATACCCACAACTCGCTTATCATTCTTTTCTTATCGACATTTTCAACTTCGTCAGAACCATTCCTACCACCGATGCACCATACCAATAACCACCACCATGATGAACCCTACCTGCTGCCCCCACCCTCCTCAACACTTTCCACGCATCGTCAAATCCGATTAGGATTCTCAGCCATCCGAGTCCTTCCTACGCCACGACCCCAAAAAGGACATCAAAAGCCTTTCCCTTTGTGCTAGTTTTAACCAAACCTTTTCTACCAGCATCCCTTGGAAACTAGGACATTCCCTTTTGGTCCCCGAAGGCCTAAAATAACTTTTTTCTCCTCGCAAAGAAACGTACCGTGTTGTTAACCTTATAGACATCATTTTTATTCTACATTTTCTAAGATCTGATTACCATCTAATTGCTTAATATAACGCACATTCGGAGCTGCCTATCGGTCTGCAGAGAGAGGAAAAAGGAACTATGCACGGCCTGTTATTGCTTATACAATCACCTTTAAATTCACAAAAAATGAGTAAAACAAATATATTCTTCTTTCCCTCTTCCTTCTTTTTACCATTCCTTTTGCGCTCATCATCTCCCGTTCCCCTTTCTTACCCATGGTCATCTAGTAGGCCATTAACACCTCCTGCCATTACTCAACATCACAAGTTTCCCTCTGCCCCTTCCTCCCTTCGCCCGCCCCCTTGCCCTCGCATGTGGTGCTCCTCCCAGAAACACTCCGAGTATGACCGCAAAACTCTTGAACAGTTTACATCTCCTTTTGATCTTACACATTCATTTATCTCTTTATTCTCCATCTCGTACATCACTTTAACCTTCATCTTGATCTACCCTAAATCCGCCCACTTGCGCTCACACGCTTCATTTTCCATTTTCCATTATCAAGATGTGGGTTTAGGCGCCACACGCCCTCGACGCCATCACATCTACACTCCCTCAAAATCATCACCTGCCTCTCTTGCTTCTTATGCCGGTCGTGAAGCACCTCTCTCCTACCATGAAGCCCTTCTCCGTTCTTCTAATTCCCGTCATGAAGCATCTCCCGTGTCTCTTTTCGGGATGCCTCCCTCCAGCGGCATCGCACTCAACCCGCATGAGAGATTCTCCGCTCTTTCATAGCCTAGCTAGGCCTATGCTCTGCCGTACATTTTTTGTATTTGCCCGACACTTTATGTCCTTGAAGATGATGAAATAGGATTATCCTATTGGAGCTCACAGGCTAATACAAAATCGGATTTTCAATGGGTGTGGATAGAATGCGGGCGGGGGGCGAATGGTAATCTTAATGGGCGGTGCGCAGAATTGGTAGTGGGCTCAGATCAGGGGCAGATCATGATTCCCACGTGATTAATGATGTTGACAGATCGTGAAAGTAATAATGGCCGAAGGACACCATTAACGTCTTGCCAACTTGGCTCGTCAGACATGGCGAAGGCCATGGCTGCAGTCACTGCCAAACTCCTCCACATATTGAAGCTTTTTACCATATCACCAGATTCCGCTGTCTATCACCATACTGCTAAATAACACGTCACGGTTCAAGTCCACGCCATCCCTTGCACATTACAATCACCATTCTTTAGCGAGCACATGCCACAAATGAGCATCCTCGCGTCCAGTCCATCAAGCACGTGCTACTGTTGCCATCACTTAGCCCATCACCCGTCATACCCTCCTGACACCACCTTCGCCTTAGCGCACGCCTCCATCCTCATCTCATCACTCGCGCACAATCACCCCTACAACAGCTCTCCTTACATGGACCGTCGTTCAACCCTTGCCCTCGAAAAAAGTCACTGTCGTTCATCATGCTTCATTAAACATTCATCGTGCATTAGTGATTTTTAATCCCACCGTGCGCGGGCGCGCACACACGCGCGCACACACACACACACACACACACACACACACACACACACACACACACACACACACGCACACGCACACGCACACACATGGCGCATTTATATAAATCATAAATTCTTCCCTTCCTTATTCCCAGGCAAAGAAAGTGGCGAAGCTATGTGTAAACAGTCGAGGCGGTCTGTGCTGGCAAAAGGTTATGGCGTAGCCACAACAAGGGCGGCCCTGGCAACAGACGAGCGGGGAGCAGCCGCCTCTCGCTGGACGAAAGGCCCTCTCCCGGGGGCAGAAAGTAAGCGAGGGAATGAACTCGTGCTTGTTCGCGTGCTGGCTTCCCGGCGGCGCATGTGTCCCTGTTGGGTGCTCCCTCATTCCTGCAGACGTCGACACAAGGGCCTTTCTTTAGCCGGAGGCAGGGCCCTCTCCCCTCTCCTTTCAGAGGGAAGGGCACTTGCCCTCTCTAATCCCTCTCTCCCCTCCTCCTCTCCGCGACCCGAGTGTCCCCAGAGCCGCCATTCCTGAAGTAATTGGCGCGCGACTGATGTTGAGAGATGCCATCACATCAAGATTCCGACGAACTGTAACAATATCATTCATGCGAATGTGTTAACATATGCGGTGGATGTGGCATGTGCCTACCTAGTACTTCGCGGTTAACATTCCCTTGTCCATCTCCGAATCTCGTTACGAACCCACAGACCAAGGGCGTCGGACATGGCTAATCACAACAAGCCAGACAAATGTCAACAAGAACATTCCCGTCATGACACTGGGGGGACGCCGATGGTCACAAGGCTAAGAGTATAGAAGCAAGAGGAAAAAAGGGGTAGATGAATTTCACACACACATACATACATACATACATACACTTACACACGCATACAAACTCACACAAACACACACACACACACACACACACACACACACACACATATATATATATATATATATATATATATATATATATATATATATATATATATATATATATATAATGTGTGTATCTATCTCTATCCGTCCATCTCTGTCTGTCTGTCCCTGTTCCTCTACTCCTCAATGTATGTATGTCTGTGTGTGTGTGTGTGTGTGTGTGTGTGTGTGTGTGTGTGTGTGTGTGTGTGTGTGTGTGTGTGTGTGTGTGTGTGTGTGTGTGCATGTATGCGTGTGTTTGCTAAACACACGATCCAAAAAACAAAGGAAAAATATAAGATACAAAGTAAGAGTGAGTTTAGAAATCATAATACCACGGAACAACATCTGCTAACATCACCGAGCATTTAACATCACTGTTTTTTTTTAATTTCCAATATGATTCTTCCAATGAGTACGAACTCTTAAATCTATAGCATCTCTCAAAATCTAGAATAATATTGATAATCATTACCATTTCATCACTGCTTTGAATATACACAGAATCACAAGAAATCACGAAAGTTTTAAATCCCCGCCACCTTCACGAACAGAAATGCAACCCAAGCAACTTCAAGAAAACCAATTGCACAATCGCAAGCAACCCACATGCGGTCTCGTCATTCTGCCTCCAGCTTGCAAGCACCGGAGGAAAAAAAGTGGACAAAGAACAACAAATCCTCCTTCCATCTGCACTTTTCTTGCTTGCGGAGAATGGATTTTTATTGCTGTGAACCAAGTGAACCAACTAGTCACCAGCTCCTGATCCCTGCTTGCACGTTAGCAGTCACGTTGGCGCCTGCAACACTGATTCTGCTGATGAATGAATTGACTGAATGATTGCAATAATCGGATACAGAAGTCGTGATAATTAGAGAGGAAAGAATTAAATAAAAAAAAAGTAAGGCTCCACGGGTGTGTGATCGATGACGCGTCATGCTGGGGTGAAGACAGTTTCTCTAGTCCGCATTTACGCCTCCAACATCCGGTCTCACGGGGAAATCAACCCCTTCTCCTTCTCCACCCTTCCTCTCTTCTCTTTCTTCCTTTACCTTTCCTCCTACCATTCTTCTTTCCTTCCTATCTCCTCCCTCCTTATCATTTTCCTATTCCCCCTTCTTTCCTCTCTCCTCCTCCCATCACCATTCCTCACATCATTCTTTCCTTCCTTTCTTCCTTCTCCCCTCCCTACTTCCTTTCTTCCTTCCTTTCGTCGCTTCCTCCAACCGGATGGCAAATCACCACTTTCCCCACTCCTCGATATGGAAAACAGGGAGTATCCAACCCTACCATTATTGTAGGGACAGACGGTAGCGGCGGCGGCGGTGCGCGACTGACGGATAAGTTTCTTCTCTGTCCTCTCTTCCACCTTGATGAACGAAACCGCGAGCCTTCCGACAGATCGAGTCGGTGGGTTCGCTGAGAGGGGAGGAAGGGGGAGAGAGGAGGATCGGGCAACGAGCGAGCGAGCAAGCGAGAGAGAGAGAGAGAGAGAGAGAGAGAGAGAGAGAGAGAGAGAGAGAGAGAGAGAGAGAGAGAGAGAGAGAGAGAGAGAGAGAGACAGAGACAGAGACAGACAGACAGAGAGTGTTAGCGACAGTAATTCTCATCCCACAACTCCCCAACCTTCAAAACGTGATCGCAAAGCCCGGCAGTCCATCGAGCGCAAAGCAGACCCAGTAACCCTCATCG
>NC_091570.1:12822575-12827575 GCF_042767895.1 Penaeus vannamei
CTACAATTACATTATGAAAAAGTTAATAATGATGATGATAAAAATGATAATAATAACAGCAACGACAATGATGGTAGTAATGCTAATAACAGCAACAATGATGATAATCAATAGATATTATGTGCTTTTTATATTCCCCTAGAGTCTGCTGAGCTGACCACCATCACCCTTACAGAGGCCACACCAAGGGCAAGCTTGCAGTGATGTAATATGACCAGATTCATCACATGCGCCACGTGCAGATGAGACTCAAGCAGAAGGGCGATAATGCAGCCAGGAGAGAGGAATCGCCGTCCTTCTTATGGCGCTGAAGACATGAGCTGCGACCTGAACAGAGGCTGCATAACATGGCCTCCAAGGGTTAGGGTGACCCGCCATATTGACATTCAGCAAGGCGTCTCTGGGTCTATTTTGAGCCATATATACATCACGATTTCGCAATTCCTCTCCCGAAAAGGGCGAAAACATCTGGTGATCTAACAGTACCTGGAATCTATTAACAAGGAGAGATCTATCTGAGGTCAAGGAAAGCGGACATGTGATAGGATACGCCGGTGAATACATGATGAGCGTTCGGTGACGGTACGCAATCGGCCTCGGCGGGGTACGAGGAGGCCGTCGGATGGAGGTGGTCGTCCTGCCACTTGGTGTGGGATTGGTTGTTAATTAGATATAATTTCTGTCCGGTTGTAGGCATGTCAGTTCTGATATTAATTTGACTGGTTGGAATTAGCTGTAAAACAGGATGCAGTATTGCCATCCGCGTTATATAGATATTTTAGTGCTGCAGTCTTAGTAGGTGGTAATGGAAGCTGTTATTTATATATATATATATATATATATATATATATATATATATATATATATATATATATATATATATATATTTGATGGTCATATTTATATTGATAATAATAACGATAAAAAATGGCAATAATAACGGTAATAATAATGATAAAGGTTATAATGATAACACTCATTATCATGATGATCATTATCATTATTATCATCATTATCATTATATTCATTACCACTATTACTACCATCATTATTATTATCATCATTACTATTGATATCATCATTATCATCACGATCATTGTCATCATAATGACGATGACAATGATAATAACAATATCAAACTACCAGCGGATGCCACACACAAATATGAAAGTCCCGAGTCATGAAGCCAACCCCATGTCCAATCCCCCAAACACCCTCTCAGGTTTCATCACACGCAACGCACTCTAGCAGGTGATTACCCCGGACGTGTAATCACCGCGAATGCTAAGGAGATCCACGCCATCGTGCAGCCCCATCAGCGAGGACTTAATATAGGGGGCTGTTCACCAACGCCGCCATGACCGAGTCTCCGGGAGGGGGCTTTTTTACACTAGGTCTGTGGGTACTCCGTGTTCTCTTTGCGCCGTAAGTAATCAACGTGTAATTTGCAAGGGTTGATAATAGGTCTTTTTTTTTCATTCTATTTTTTTTATCTTTTTTTTGGGAGGTGAGGGTTGTGGGGGGTTAGGGGGAGGGAGGAGAGTTAATGATAATGATAATGGTAACAATGGCGAAGGTCTGAACTGTTATGTCCTTTATGGAACTTGGGCTGGAACGGGAACACGAAGCTGTCAGCGAAATGATAACTCTCCATTAATAATACTGATGATAACGATAGGAATAATGATGATAACAATAACTGTAATAATAATAATGATAATAATAATAATAATAATAATAATAATAATAATAATGACAATAATTATAATAATATCAATAAGAACAACAACAATAATAATAATAGTAATAATAATGATAATATTAATAAGAAAAACATTACTAAACATTATCATTATTGCTTTTACTTTTATCATTATTATTATTATCATTATTATCATTATCAGTTATTATTATCATTATCACTACTGCTACTACTACTATTATTATTATTATTATTATCATTACTAATATCGTTATTATCAATATAATCATAATCATAATGATAATTATCATTATCAGTCATTATTACAATCATTATCAATATTATCATTTACAGTAATAACAATGATAAAATAATTTAAACAATAACATCATCATCATATTCACAATAACATCAAAAACAACAATAACAACAACAACAAAAACGCGAGAAAAAAGAAAAAAAGGCCCCCCTACTCCCTCCCGCCGTCAGCGCAACCATCGTAGTACCGACGAACAAAATCCAATTATCTTCGCTACCTCAACCTGTCGTCGGTATTGCTCGGATTGCATGCAGGTGGACGCTCCCATGTTGTACTTAGCTGGCTTCTATCTGCAAGTCGGGTCTGAATGGCAGTACTTGGGGGGGGGGGGGGGGGCGGTGGATATTTCCCGATACTTCAAGTCGAGAGAAACAGGTGTGAGGATACGTCAGCCGAGGCGCATTTAGACACTTGGTAATGGACAGTGTTTGATTAGCTTGGTATTTTTTTGAGATATTGGTGTAGGGTATATATTTACCTGTGACATTTTAACTGTGATGGACCAAGTACTGTGTATGGTGCGTATAAACTCCAATTCCTGTGTGGTATTCATCAGCTAACAGTTCATGATGTTACAATATGACTGATATGATGAAATACTTCTTCCTATACGGTTATTCATTATTTTCTTTCCTGATAGATTTACAAGACGCTAAAATGTCATAATAAACATCCCTTCACTGCCAGCGATCAATTTATAAGCAGCTGGAAAAGGTCCTCATGTCAATCTAAACAAATGAACTACATCACCATAGGACTGTTTGTTTTTGAGTTGCATAATCAACCTCAGCAACGCAACACGACAGCGCATTTGTTTGAGCAGTTCGAGTCGAAAGTTATGGAGCAGTGATGTGAGTTTTTTTCGTCGAGTGTTGGCACGAAAGTACATTCAACGCGTAGCTATTTTGTATCTGAAATTGCTACCAGGTGGTCGTACTCTCGAGGCGCTTGGATACTGAGTTCTCCTCGTAGAGTGATTTTTCTACTTTTCTTTCAGTTGCGCACATACGTACATACACACACACGCACGCACGCACCCACCCACACACATACATAATCACACCCACCCACCCACACACATACATAATCACACACACACACGCACACACAAACAAACACACACAAACAAACACACACACACACACACACACACACACACACACACACACACACGACTTTATCTGTCCAAACGTTTCTAGTCATCCATTAGACCTTCCATTTACCTTCAGACAATCCACGTTCACCAGAAAATCGACTTGCCATGCCCGCGGGATTTCGCCTGACCCGCCAGCCAGAACGGACTCATGTCGTGGTCGTTTCTGAGTTTTTACTGGCATATTAATGCGAATTCACGAGTCATTCAAGCCTTCCCCTTACTGCACTACTGAACTGTAGGGGTGAAGGGGGAGGAGGGAAGGGAAAAGGGGGTGAATGAGGAGAAGGAAAGAGAAAAGGGGGCGAAGGAGGAGGAGGGAAGGTAGAAGGGGGTGAAACAGGAGGAGGGACGAGAAAGGGGGTGAGGGAGATGAAAAGAAGCAGAATGGAAGGGGTGAAAATGAGGGAGAAAAGAAAGATGAAGAGGGTGACGAAGAGGTGGAAACGAAAAGATGTAGAAAGGCGAGGAGGAGGGGAAGAAGTATGAAAGAAGATTAAGAAGAGGAGAGGACAACAAGTAGGAGGAAAGGAAGCGATGTAAAAATAAGAGGAGGTAGGAAAGAAGAGAAAAGGAAGGAAAATGAAATTGGAGTAGCGTTAGCGAGGCGACAACACTAGCGAGGAGTGTGTCAGCGTATGACATGCCTCTTATAAGATAAGACCTTAATGCCCTGTCCATCGATATCATTCACTCCGATTAAGACGAAAAAATCTTATCGTATGATAAAAATAGAGAAAAAAACTGATAACGGTACTCAAGCGGAGAACCGTGTGGCTAAAAAGACCGAGGAGGGAGAGGGCGCTGTGACAGTGATGCCAGAACCAAGACCATTCTTTTGCAGCGGAGATGATAAAGGCGATTATAATGGCGGCGATGACCGGTTGCAGGGAGCGGGGGAGGAAAGGGGGAGAGAAGATGGAGGGAGGGAACAACCGGTCCTGTTGCTGAGATTACCACAAGACTGGATGAGTCACCGTCGTTGCTGCCGCTGCATCCACCATCAACGTTGGCGTTCGTGCTCGCTCTGCTTTCGTGGCTCGCTCTCTTTCGATCATTTTTATCTGTTGTTGTTTATGCAGTTCATCGACGTTTTTGTTCATGTTTTTACGATCTATTTACGCCTGTTTATCTACCAAGCAACGAGGCTACGTGATGCATTATCCACAGCTGAAGTTGAAACCTGGGCCTCTCGTTGCTTCCCTGCAGACGATTACGTGGAGAAAGTTCACCTTTCGTTCAGAGAGATGAATGTACTGATATATCTGTCATCCCCGCAGAGATATCAGCCGTTTCCATCACGTCTTTCCACTTATTTGCACTTCGTATTGTTAAATCTGTCGATGACGTCACTACCATTTCTGGCTTGTTTGTCTGACTCCATTACACCAGAGGAACTGCTTGATGCTAGAATAGACTTCATAAATATGTTGATCACCGCGGTCTTGTCCCGGACATTGTAGATATCTGTTTACCACGTCAAACTGCCTTGGGGATCTTCGCCTTCTATTCGCACCTACGTCGAATACATGATAGAATGAACACAACTAATATCCATAATGAAAATAATACAGAATGAAAAAGGTATGCGCTCGATAGAAATATCATTATCTTTAATAATATTAAATATATCAGCTATGGACAACAAAATGTCTGCTTTGCTAATATAAAATCATTCTGTGATCCACATAGAATATCTAGAAGAATGAAACGACACCCGATTGATTCACATTCCTCGTTGTCTTTGGGAATGTTGAGATATATTGTCCATGGTCTGCGAAATGTCTGCATTGCTAATACAACCCCATTTTCTGATACGACGTAGG
>NC_091570.1:12837575-12840075 GCF_042767895.1 Penaeus vannamei
TTCTGTATACTCAAGTAGAAAATCGGAAGCTAAATATTTTGTTCCTACTATTCAAAATAATATCCAAGACTATATAGCAGCTCATGATCCCACGATAAAACAAGAGGTGCGGAAAAAACGTAAGATTTGTCGAGTCCTCGGAGATTCTTCAGGGACGTGAGAGACGCTTGAGTGGTGCTGGTCATGCACTCTTATCATGCAGTGGAGGTGCCGGGGCCGTGAGCCATGACGGGACTCCTCACGTTGCTAAACCAGGAGACAGCGACATACACTAGCGGCGATGAAAAGATTTACAGGTTGCTGGCATGCAAGGCCAGGGTGCGGGTTGCCGTGTCGACCGAAACACAGACAACTGTTTCTGGATTGGAACTGTGCACTTGATCAGCCTTGAATGAAACAGCCACTGTAATGAACGGAAACATCAGTTCAAATCTGTGCTTACGTGTCTGTGTATGCGGTTGTGTAAATAAACCTTGCTTGCGATCTCTGTCATTAAACTAGTGGTTGGTATCCTTCCATTTATTTTGAAGGGCGTTTTTTGATAGTTGTATCGACTCAGACACATAACGTACATTCGCTTACATTAACTCATCTCTACTTTCTGGATGACAAAAATAGCATTAAGAAGAATTATATCGGAAATACGCTTACTAAAGAAGAGTTTGCTAGTCTCAAGCTGTGCGTTCATATACCTATCTTGGGTTTAATATAATACATAATGTAAAATACGAATGTACATTTATACTGATAAGAACATATATTCGCACGGAACAATGTATTTGTACTGTAGTAGATCAGACGCGGAAGAAGAATAAGAGATTTTTCTTTTTTTTAACCGCTTTAATGCGCAAGGAACGAGTACCCACAAAATTACGCAATCATACCCAACTCCGCCGAGTCTCAGCATCAATCCTAATTACTACTTGCAGTCTCCAGAACTGCGTTTTAGCACCATTGAAGAGGCGCACCAGCAGCCTTACAATGCCACAGCCATATAACCTTACAGAACTCGATCCTCTACGCTGCCCAGCTGTGGACGAGAAACATTCCTCTCACGACGCACGCTTCGGTTCGTTGCAAGTAAAATTATGAAAGACGCTGGCGCAGTTAGAGCTGTGATGTGGGTGACTGGTACTAGTTTTTGCGGAGAAACTAACTTGCCATACGCCGGGTAGCAAGGAACTGTCGACCATCTACAATCAGGTTGATATCAAATGGCTGTTTCTTCAAGGCTGGCAAAAAAAAAATATGTATCTATTGTAAAAACAAGGAAGAATAAAGAAAATGGGGAAGAGGAAGAAAAATATTGTATCTTGGCAAGATATGTTTGGAAAAATAATGAGTGAATAATATGAGTAAGAAAATAGCGAAAGAATATTGCAAGTAAGAATGTGTAACTCTAAGCGTGCGTATGTTAAAGGTAAAGCGTCATCATATGTTGACCTGCATCGGGTAAATTGATAAAAGGAACGGAGAACATACGTACACACAGGTATGCATGTATGAGTATAAGGGGGAATTTGTTTTGCACACCAGAAAAATCCGGTCTCTTATGACGAAAGATTATAAAAGACTGTATCTTCTTTATTCTACAAAGGATGACTGTAAGATTAATACAACCAAGAATCATTGATAATACTCAAATTGAATTTAGCAGACTTTTTGCTTAGTGATGTCAAAATTAGATGGGACAGAGGAATAAGATATGTAGTATAATTCCTGTATATATATTTGGATATAAGTGAATTTCTCAAATATCCACACACACACACACACATACATACATATATATATGCATATATATATATATATATATATATATATATATATATATATATATATATATATATATATGTGTGTGTGTGTGTGTGTGTGTGTGTGTGTGTGTGTGTGTGTGTGTGTGTGTGTGTGTGTGTGTGTGTGTGTGTGTGTTTGTGTGTGTGTGTTTGTGTGTGTGTGTGTGTGTGTGTGTGTGTGTGTGTGTGTGTGTGTGTGTGTGTGTGTGTGTGTGTGTGTGTGTGTGTGTGTGTGTGTGTGTGTGTGTGTGTGTGTGTTTGAATAAAACAGACGGTAAAAATATATATACAGAGCATATTCTGCGAAACCGGTAAGAACAAGACATTTCGTTGATCTCCACGAAGCATCTAACCGTTCGAAAAATGTCATCCAGACTTTCAGTGTAATAAAAGAATTCTCACGTTGGTGCTCCACTTGTTTTCACTTGGTAAATTAAAAAGAAAACGTTGACAAGACAGTTTGAAATCAAAGTGAGATTTCGTTTTGACGTAATAATACACACGATCTTATAAAGTGGGTCATTGAGAAAAAAAAACGTAAAACTCGTGTCATAACGCTATCACACTCGTCTTCTATGTCTTGCAACTGAAAATATCTGTTATTAACATCTGTCTAGTACAAGTGCTGTGAATTAATAGACAGACGTCTAATAACATCGGAAGTGTGGTCTGTAAGTAAGAACATAGTAATTCCTTATTCACAC
>NC_091570.1:12847575-12850075 GCF_042767895.1 Penaeus vannamei
TAGTACTTCTCAAAGATAACGTATACTTACGAAGATATCAACTGCAAAATCAAAGCTTACTAGAGAGAAAAAAAATAGTACACCCCCTAAAAGTCGGGGAAAATCCAGATATGGCAAGGCACTTCCGTAGAGTTTCCCCTAAACTTTTCGTTACGACGAGAGCATCACGACTGAGATCAGGAAAGCAAATCAATTATCATATACTATAACAATTTACGCTTCCATAATAAGAGAAAAAATATGTGAATGTTTGCAGTCAACTGAAAGTCTCACAAGTTGTAGGGTTTTGGTCTTAAAGTTGAAAGCTTTGTGTTATGAACTGTGTTCATGTCGTTGATATATCTGGATCTGTTACAGATTCTCACACATAATGGCTTACATGTGAATTTGAACCTTATAGGCCAACAGAGCAAAATGTGACTGGAAAATAGCCAAATAATCCCAGCAACGTATATTTATATCGTTTGCAATGATCTAAAGTATTAGATGACGAAGCATCAATAAATTAGATGTTCTAGCATGTTATGTAAATCTATTTTGCACTTTTGACATTAGTAAAAGATTGATTAAATAAATAACTTATCATAAGCTACTTAATCTATCAGTTTTGAAGAACAGTCTATTTACTTTTCAAGTGTTTGTTTTTCTTACAATTCTTAGATAGATAGACAAAAACTTACATACACACATACATATAAACGTATCTGTGTGTGCATGTGAAGATTCTACAGAACTGATACTAAATTGAATGTAATGAGGACGCAAATTCTCTTAGGCAAATGAAGTTCGAGCAACATTCCTTGCAATTATGTATTATAATGAATCCATGTCACTGAACCGGACATGGTAGAGGATCTTTCGTCGCTCGCGCTTCACAGTTTCCATCGCGTCTCGAGTGATACTATCTGTCACTCTTATTGTATTTCAGAACATCGCCTCAACTATTCTATAAGGCGGTTATCGATAATGCTTCCCTTGTAATGGTTTATCTGAATGAGAAGATTTATGTTTATCTGCACGAAATTACGATACAAATCTTTCTAATTGCTTTATCCTTCGTAATCTGACCGTTGCTAATTATCTGAATTTGGCGATCAGGCCATGCGGTCAGTGGATCACTATTTTCATGAAAAATTCAAGTACCTCTTAAATTGCCAATCTGTAAAATCTCTTATAGAATTATCTTTAGAAAAAGTATATCCTTGTTTATTCTAAAACGGGGGGAAAATTTCTTAACTAACATAAAATAAAAATCAGACAACCACACATGCTACCCAAAACCACACGCAAGAATAAGCATTAACACTGCGAATCACCGCAACCACTTGACCCCTTGAGTGACTGTGAGAGGAAACATTTCATATCATAAAATAAACACTCCTGCACATTTCATATTCATCGCTTCTGATGTGGAGGATTCGCGTCGAACAAGATGTAAATAAAGTCCAGGAAAATACATGTTTATGTCGAGGACCTTCTCGCTCTAACGCATGCCCTGAAGAAGCGCTGGTTTGTTTACATTGTTTCTGATGCCCACTGAAGCATAGAAACCTCTTTATATATAAAAAAAAAAGATCTTTAAAGATAAGTTTTCGAGTTTTCAAAAATGCTTATCAAATTTTATTTTGAAGGATAAACCATTAGAGGTGATGAAAGATGATAATTCCAAGTGTAAATATAGCTTCTAAGAATCAAGAGTTATTAGGAACATTACGTTTGCAGAACTGACTTCCCTCTTGAGAGGATCGCTGTAGATCAAAGGGCTTATCGTGGCGCTGAGACAGGGCGGGGTTTTCTTATGATTAGCGCTGCCGACAGGCTCTTTTAAGTTTTCGTAAAATCAGAGAAATTGAAATGAGAATCTGCTACGTGTGATGACGTGGTCAGTTATCAGAAACTATAAAGTTTTATGAGCAGTCTATGCAAACACACACACACACACATATACATACATACATACATACATACATACATACATACATATATATATATATATATATATATATATATATATATATATATATATATATATACGCATATATACGTATATGTACGCACACACATACACTCATAAATATGTGTGTGTGGCTGATAAAACAACAGCCGCCGCAGGAAGTATAACGGGAAGTCGGCGCGGGCAAGGCGAGCAGAGTCAGCAGGGCATAACGAGGGCGACCGAGGAAAGAGGGGAGAGCAGATCCGGCAAGGGAGGACGGCGAGGGAAGAGGGAAGAAGGGAGGTTCGGTCGTCCGAGAAGTGGAGCCACAAGGGGTCGTCTGTTCCCCGCCAGACGTCGCCTAAACTCTGTTTATCAGGGGAGGCCAGCCAAACCGCCCCCCGCCACTGCCAAATACTACCACGGCAACTCGCGCATTCTCAATATCACTTCCCGAGACGTAAAAATGTAAAGAGATAGAATCAAAACATATATTACACTGCTCGTCGGGTTGCCAGAGGTCCCAGGAGCTTCCCAGGGGCGTGAGCAGGAGTGGCATCGCCT
>NC_091570.1:12857575-12862575 GCF_042767895.1 Penaeus vannamei
CGCGAAAAAATGAAGAGAAAACAAAAAATGGGGAAAGAAAGTTTTTGAAGTACCCAGGTGTCTGTAGCATCACCGAAGAGAGTAAGAGTTCATGCTTATTCCACATCCGATGTCAGTAACATAGGATTATATCATTGTCGTAATAGGAAGAATACATTCCCTTTTCAATAATTTCTAAGAATTGGATTGAGACAGAGTACATCTCAAAGAATTACTTCACATGTATTCACATGACGTGATTAAGGCAAAAAAGAGAAGAATCTTTTTTACTGACGTGATTGCTTCCATGAATAATATTTTTTCTCTCTTTTTTCTCACGGATATGTTCTTCGTCGTATTGTCAGAGTATTCTCTAAATAGACATGATTATTTCTGCATCTGCCTTCTCTTCCAATAAATAAATTCCTATTCACACACACACACACGCAAATACACCGACCAGACAAACGACTGAATATACAACGGAACGCAAATACCATTAGGAAAATACATCTGTATATCAAATCCATCCATTCCCACGTAACCCTTTCTTTGATACCCAAGCCCTACTGAGCTACTGTCTTGACGCAGTGTTACGTCACGGGCAGAGTCCTGTAGCTGGCGTGCGTTCAAGGCCACGAGCAATGCCTTAGGATGGACACCAAGCGCGATGATGTCTGAAACGTCTTCTTAGGCTGAAAGGAGGCCGCCTCTTCACCCTCGCGCCCTGTCTCTCCTCACATGGGTGTAAAAAAAGAGTGTAAAACAAGAGTGTTCAGAATGTTTATGGCGGTGTACTTACTTAACATGTTCGTATACTCAAACGTGATTTTATATTCTAGGCCTATCCTAAGTAAATGTGATTCGATATCTGTTTCTTGATATACCGTTTTGGTTTTATTGTCGAAAAAGGAAGCCCCTGTGCGCTTTTCCATCCCGCCCGAAGCCTTGTTCCACGACGATGCAAATATAAGAGCCATGCTAGTGTTCAAATATCCTTTGCGAAGGCGACCGCGGGCGTAACACTATGTTTAGTCTGAGCCTGAGAAGGGAACATGCGGGGAAGGGTGACTCAGGTTTTTATTTAAGTACTACATCCTCAAAAAGGAGTATGGTGGATGGTCGTATTACAAGGATTTTAGTCACTGTAAAACCATACACTGAATTTTGAGAGGCTTTGCACTGTCTGTGTTTTCACGCACATGCATGTTCTCACTCTCGCAAGTGCATGTACATACGCGCACACACACACACACACACACACACACACACACACACACACACACACACACACACACACACACACACACACACACACACACACACACACATACACACACACACACACACACACGCTCGCACACACTTACACTTAAAATCACCCGCACATATAAACCGACAAACGCGTTAAAGTGTTCGATTCGACTGGTGAAGGACGGCCTTCGTCGGTGTCTACTGTCCTCTGCAAATGTCAAGTAAAGTACGTCTCTCGCGATGGAACTTGAGGATGTCAACGCCCACTTGCCTTGAGGGTGAGGCTGGCATGCTAAAGGGTCTAAAGGACGCTACTTCCATGGCGAACGCATGTAGGGAGAATCAGCATTAGATTGCTCCCTGCTTTTTTGTTCTCTCTTTTTTCTATGTTTTCTTCTCACACTCTCTTTCGCCATTTCCTTATCTCTCTCCTTCTCCTTATACGTCTCTTCTTGTCATTCTGTTTTTCGACATTTCTTTCTCCCTTTCCCTTCCGCTCCCTTTCTATTTTGCTCTCCCTTTCGATATCCCTCTACCTCACCCTCTCTCTTTCTCTTTCTCTCGCTCTTCCTCTCCTTATCTCCTTCCTTCTCCCTCTCTTTATCTCTTTCCCTCTTCCTCTCCTTTTCCCATTTCCTCTCCCTCTCCCTCCTCCCTTTCCTTTTTCCTTTCCCTTTCCTTCTCCTCCTTCTCCTATTCCCACCCCTTCTCCATCTCCCATTCCCCTCCCTTTCCTTTCCCTTCTTCCTCTCCTTCTCTCTCTCTCTCTCTTCTCCCTCCGCTTCTCCTTCCCCCTCGTCTCTTGGCCTGGGTCCTATATCAGAGTTCCTACGCCCAACTGTCAACAAATATGAACCTCAAGTAAACAAATTGTGCCACCCTATCTGATGACGCTTGCATGGGTGCTTGTACCCGGGCTTTGGTTCCTAAGCAAAATATTATCTTTGGCTTAGGATCAAAGCAAGGGAGATGCGAAACATGCAAAAAGTTAATAAGAAAAGAGAACTCTTATAATTCTGTAGATTGGAAATATCATCTTGAGTCATATTTTATCTCTCACCGCACGTGGTGAATGAAAACGTGATGACACTCAATAGAATGGTTAAATAGATCTCACCGGGGTTATATCAGCCATGCTTTCCGTTCTATGAGACGATATCATGACCAGGATATAATGACAGGGATATAAAAGACAAGCGTAAGGTAACGACGATCATAAACTACAACTACAACAACAACAAAACAAAAGTAACATTAACGAATATGATAATAATTATTATTATAATAAGATTATCGTGACGTTTATGGTGACAATGAAAAAGTGACAATAAAGGTAATAACATTTGCTCTGGTACTAAGTAATAGAAATAACATTAATCACATCTTGCAAATATTCATCATAAAACAGCGTTAGCAATGACAATACCAGGTTGTGATAAGCACGGTGTAAGCTGTAAATCTTATATCTTTGACATTCGTAATCCTAACAATAATATACTGAAATAGTGTTAATAATTTTAGTGATGTATATACAACCATTAAAAGTAAAATAGCTTACGATTTTAACTTAAGCAACATCATACTCTCTGACTGTTTTCAGATCGAATATCCAAATGAAAAAGGAATAATAAGATGAACAAGAAAGAGAAAAATCACAAGCTACCTTCAACAGATGAGGTTCGCGGTCACGAGTCACGCGACGTTGTTTTAATTATAGACGGTCACAAAGAAACAACACGCAATTACCTGTTGAAAAGAGAACGAATCATTAAAAAGATGCAAATCCCTTAAGTAAATAATCTTAAATCTCTCTCTCTCTCTCTCTCTCTCTCTCTCTCTCTCTCTCTCTCTCTCTCTCTCTCTCTCTCTCTCTCTCTCTCTCTCTCTCTCTCTCTCTCTCTTTTCTTTTTGTTGATCTTTCTTTCTCACTTGCTGTCTTTCTTTGTCTCTTTCGTGTTGCATGTGTGCGTCATTTTACAATATTTCTCTGTCTCCCTCTCCCTTTCTCCTCCTCACCCCTCCCATCTAGCTACACTGAAAATCCCTTATAGCACCTACACTGGTATATGTTTGTGCCAGCGGCCTCTAACGTAAACACTAATGTTTTGAGAAAGATTTTTGCGTATGCCTGCAGTATGAAATATGAGATCGTTTGTCTCCTTTAACAGAACGACCGTAGTTCCACTGCGAGTGAACAATGGCACTGTGCATGAGGGGTTCTTGTTTACACAAACATCTAAAAAAGTTTTATATAAATAACAGAGACGCGGGATTCATGGACCTCGGGGTTACGTCTTATGCGAAACGTGGCAATGATTTCACTCAGAAATAAATGTATGCTTTGGGGATTCAAAGAAAAAATGACTACTGGTGTTGAATATAGCTTAACCAGACGTGAAGAAATGAAAGGGAAGCACATCTACGCTTACACATCCTTTTTCTCTTGCTTTATCTCTCTCTCTCCATATATTCATATATATATATATATATATATATATATATATATATATATATATATATATATGTATATATATACATATCTATACATATATATATATATATATATATATATATATATATATATACATATAATTTTCCTTCTCTTATTCTTTTTCTTCCCCCTCTATGTCTCCGTCCCCCTTCCCGTTTCCTCTTCTCCCATCCATTTACTTTCATCCTTATCCTGTCTTTTTGTCCCTACGTATATTTACATCATGCACATGCAAAGAAGCTCGCATGTACAAAAGCAACAAAAATTGTTACCATCTCCCGCTCAAGAAAAATGGCGCATATCAAATTTTGCTCGTATGCAGGCAACTCAAACCATCGTATCACGGCTCATCTGGCATCCGAGTATGACCTTGACGATCGTGAAGTTCTTCCTAAACACAGTTGGACACACTGACACTGGCTGAATTTTGAAATCAGAGAGCAAATACAGAAAACCATCATATCAGGATGTGAACGAAGATATAACCGTTGGAAAAATAATTTTGACTGGATGTGAACTAACTCGCGGCCGCTGAACTCATGGTTATAATAAACGATTGCAGACTTTTCTGAATCCTTGGTTTTCTCCATTTGGCTGTTATTTACTGCACATAACACATGGCAAGTAACAGGAGAATTTCAAAGTCACTGCCATTCTTGCCCGGAGGAGAGTATTGTAGCGATGTCATTCACAGCAATAAGACGAAGACCTCACCGTTTCTGCCTCAAGGCTTCCGAACACGTGTCCAACATTCAATATTGCCTATGCATACGGTTTCCTCACTACGCGCCGAAATAGTGAAGAACTGAAGTAAAGACGCAAGAAAAACTACTTATCGATTCACTTGCGTTATCTAGCAGAAGCTGATAACTGCAGCCGGTCGGGAGTCCCTCGGAAATTTGATATCGAAGCATCCAGGAAGGAAACTGAACACCCTATCTAAAGCCCAGAATCAGCGTCCGTGCTCAGCTGCAGCCAAATATAGAAAATGTACAGACACACTGCAGCTGCATTATAACAGGTTTGCAGAAATACCCATCAAAATGTTCAGACACGCACTCCTATAGTATTCTACTCAGATTCAATATTCAGGATTATAAATACTTGCAACTCCTAATGGCGCGCACATGCACTGATTAACAATGAGCTCGCTGTATAACTCGCAGACATTTCACACCAATTTGTACATCTTACATCATCAACCCACAAACAAGGAACAATACCTCTGAAACCTAAAATAAACCGACAGAGCTCAAGTCATACCATTAAACGCGAT
>NC_091570.1:12870075-12872575 GCF_042767895.1 Penaeus vannamei
TAAGGGTTGGGATGTCCTCGTGTTCAGCTGGTTAGCGAAGGCGGACTTCAAAAGCGATCTCTGTCATTGGGCGATTTCAACTGCTTCGGGAGAGGACCAGGTTCTTGGCCCTGCTTAAGGCTGGGAGCCTGCTGAAGCAATATTCTCAGTGTATTCTCATAGGTTACTTCATCCTGAAATGGAATTCACTGTAGGATCTGCAGCGCAACTGAGAACCGTGAAAAGATAAAAATGGTTGTTTTTGTTTTGACTGTCTTGATATCAGAAAAAGAGATATCGACCTCTCTGCGCGGGTATGCGGGTGAGGTCAGCGCGTGCTCGATATATACCCACATATTCATGCACTGTGTAAGACCTAATTCCACATAGCTTGTCAACACTGCGGATCGAGGTCGATAAACAGACGTGAATTGCTTTTTGGACGTCTGCGACTGAAAAGTTCTAAAAGATAACCCGCTTTTATCGCGTGTGTGTACCCTGCACCTGTCACGAGAATCCAGTTGCCTCCCAAATCTGTCTTGAAGATATTCACGGTTTTCCAGTGTGTTTATAAAGACTGCTATAATGAGCCTAATGCCTCATGAGGGCGTTGATTACACCCTCGATGCGTCACGAAGATACTGTGGACTCTCCCGTTTGTCATGTTAATACGAGTGTCATGTTCTTATATTATGAGAACATAGTCAAGAAAACATGAGTGGTCCTTTCATTTATCATGGAGATAAAATCCTTCCCTGTAGCGTGAGAGTGCTGTGCCATGGAGACTCGAACACCTTATCATCCAAAAGGCTACGTGTGTGGTTTTAACGTTCAGACCAACGGCGGAGCTCTGTACTTCATCCTTGTCGCACCTGGTTGACATGAGCCAACATAGGTCGGCTAATGAGATATGCACAACTAATAAGACCATAATATATTCAGCGTTATGACACAAGCTGCTTCATCGGCAGCTACGTCGTTAATCACCCTTAAGCATGTGTACTTGGCGTGTGAGCCACTACAAGTTACCGAGATAAGACGGTGTCTCGACACAAGGACCCTCTGTCTCAGGGAGGGTCTGTGCTAAGTAAGGATAGTCCCGTGGATGCAGTTGGTGTCGTGAGAAACTTGCGCCCATCTCGCACTTGTCTCTGAGGGCACACTACGTGTTGTCTCGAGCGACTTGCTTGAGGAGCCTCTTGTCTCGTGAGTGAGCCCGCCACCCTCTGACCAAGGGTGCACTCAAAATTGGACATTTGCGGCATACAGACGTATGCTGGGTCGACTCCTTCAACACATGCCGACTCTTTCTTTATATTCTTGTTTAGATAGTGAGTCGTGAAATAATATGTTACACCGAAATGGAAAACGATTCAAATATGGCCTCGCTTTAAAAACTTTCGATTGAGCTTAGTTTTCCTTTCTAAAATAATTCTTGAAAGTCGAGACTGTAATATTTCATAGCTCAAAAGTGTTCTTTTAAGAATACTTGAACCATAAAAAACAATAACAATACCAATAAAATGTTGAGTAATAACAGAAAATATAAACAAAGACGAAAGAATGACCATCCCCGTACGAAAAGAAGCGGGAATCACATCATCACTACTCCGGTTTGGTCTCTCGGCCCACGGCGTCTGAGCTGCACTGGAGGTGGTTCGGTTCAACTAAAGTAAACACAGAAACGCGCGCGCGCGCTATAGCAACAGTTATGCTGCAGTGTTACGCTACAGATTATAGTCACTGGGAGTTTATCATCCATAAACATAGGTTATAAAATGAGTAAATAAAAGGAGGAAAAGATGTCCGTCCGAAGATAAATGCAAACACATGATCTTATATACAAACCTTTTCGATCATTAAACAAGTTTCTGCAAAGTAAATGGGAAAAATACAGAACATTAAAATACAAAGAGAAAAAACTAGAAACCAGTAAAGTAATAAGCTTCCCACAAGGTTAGCAGAATTTACAGAACCTCACGTAAACAAACGTAGTTAACACGATGAATAAGGTCTTTATCGTTTTATTTGTGAAGATAAATGTAAGCATTCAATCACCAGAGACACAGTGAAGAATTAATAGGTTTAACTGCACAAAACTAACTGCAGCTTATAGATATTATGTGCATAAAGAGTCTGTCAGCTCCCTGTGAAGGACATTGCTTTGAGAAAGGACTCTTAAGGAATAAGGTCTAACAACGGCAGGACTAGAACTTTAAACAATAGATGAATAATCAACACACTAACCCGTTCAATACCAGAGGCTCGTTTTCTAAACATCATTGTAAACCTTCTCCAGGAAAAGAAATACGAGGGCGCAAGATCTTACAAGTATAAGTAAACAAGACCTTTGCCAGACCTTTCAATGCGCATTCATCTTGGGTGCGCAATGAACATTCTCATTCTACGAAATCCAACAAGCCGTTTTAGATGAAAGAATAAATCTTCACCAATCAGTGACTCACGCTCGACTATTTCAGCCAATGTGAGTCAAGCATCAATTGCAGTTATAACCAATCAT
>NC_091570.1:12882575-12885075 GCF_042767895.1 Penaeus vannamei
GTCTTATTTACCCCCGAACAGTGGAGCTTATGATCATTGTGCATCTTATTTTCCTTTGAATTTCGGGCTTTGTGGCTGAACAATGCGTGTCCTTCAAGCTTTCACGCTGGAAATCTGAGTATGATTTCGTAAATTTTGCTTTTGCTGAAGAATTCTCGCTCTTGCGGATACAACAAATGGCGGCCAAATAGGAGAAAATCAAGCCAGAATTGGTGCGCAGATGCTTGGATCATCAAACAAAATCATCGCATCTGGCAATCAAACATCCCTTGGCTTGTTTACACAAACACACACACACACAGGACGCACGTGCTCCAAAACCTACCTGCAGAGAGTCAGTAGAAATGGAATCCTAAGGCTGTGACAGCTTCGATGCGCGTTTCTTTGTTTCTTTTCAATATTCACTGTAAATCAATGTTCTACTTTTTCATTACATAACACTGAAGAAAGAAAATCACTCCACTTAAATAACTACACCAAAAGCGTGCATTCACAAACACGCAAGCACAAGGTCACTACAAGAACGAGGTATAAGACGGCGTAGCAAGAAATGGCAAAGGCTGTCCCAGTGACCCGCTCTGTTCCGTCACCGAGTACTACTGCGGCTCGGTCATCCTCACCAGTGTCACGTTGACTCTAATCTCGTTAGCCTGAGGAGTACAATGCTCGGCTGAAGGGAAATCCGAGGAAGAGGAATGTGGGGAGGTTGCAAGTGAGAGGCGTTGGGAGCCTTGGGTTAGTTTGAGGAAGAGCGAGTGGGGAGGAGAGAAGAGGAGAGGAGAGCCATAGTGAGCCTAGGGAGGATAAGTTACACCATGCTTGCTCAAACTTTCTGGCCTATTTTATCCATTTTTACCATCTTCTACTGAAAAGCACTTTTACTACATTCCATATAGATTTTATATCCACATGAAAATTAAAGTTTGTGATATTATACTACGAATTATTTTATTCTATGGAAATAGTTAAAATGTAGGCCTATGTACGCATTACTTCAAAGAAGTCTAATTCATGATGCAACTAAAAACAAAATCAATACACAATGTTGTGGACCTCCAAGGGTCCATGTACCCCAGTAAGGACAACACAGGACGATAATAAGCAGCTAAAGAGGCTGAATGTGAAGTTAAATATGAGAGCAGTTACAAGACCTGGACTTAGGGTTAAAGAAAGGAGAGGGGAAGAGGGGAAAGATGACTAGAAAGGAAGTGGAGAGAAGAGCGATATCGACAAGGAAGTAATAGAGAGACATTAAGGAGCAAGCGAGGAAGAATGTGATGTAGCAATTGAGAGAAGTTACGGGACTTGTGTTGTTTAGAGTAAGAAGGAGAAAGGAAAGATACAGTAGAAAGGGAAAGGAAAACGATAGTAACGCGAGTGAAAGGACGGCCTAGACGATGAGTTGAATGTTCAACTGAATATCAATTAAAGTAAAGTATCAATCAAAATTAACTCCTTGAAAAGGTACATCCGAAAGGCCAAATGGTGGAAATTATAAAGATATAGAATTCGAGGAAAGTGGAAAGTGTTGTTGCATGTCGTAAAATTCATTCTATAGCTCATTACGTAAATAATATTTACAACAATAACATCATGAATTGCAAAATCACACCTAACAACACCAAATAAAAACGTTTAGACGAATTATCAATAAAGATCGTGAAATACTGAATTGCACAGCGTTGCTAAAGAAACAAGGAGGGAAAAAATACTCGGTCTCTAAACACAGTATCGACTCTTTTTCGAAGGAACCGTGAATCATGCATTCTGATAAGCTGGCTGGGAAGTTACTGCACGATTAATCTTAATATCGATATTTGGCTGAGTAAAATTTTGCGGGGATTTTTTCCTTTTATTTTTAATTTCCGGAAAGTGTTTATCTCACTGATTTGGTAAATGGTGACTCATAGAAGTTAATCTTTATTACATCCGCTGCAGAACTGGCTGTTGAGATACCAAATTTCATATAAAACTCAAAAAACGATAATTCCCTAGTTAAGCATAAACGTTATGTCTGAATATTCATGTAGACCTGTACGGTCGTTTACAATTCTCTGTCCAAGGTTCTCTTTATCTCCCTCTTATGCTTCTTTTTCTTCTTTCTCTTCCTCTTCCTCTCCCTCACCCTCGAACTCTCCCTTTCTCTTTCCCTCTCCCTCCTCTCTCTCTCTCTCTCTCTCTCTCTCTCTCTCTAAATATGTGTTTGTGTGTATTTGAATGTGTCAATGTGTGTTTGTGCGTGTATGTGTGTGTGTGTGTGTGTATGTATGTATGTATGTGTGTGTGTGTGTGTGTGTGTGTGTGTGTGTGTGTGTGTGTGTGTGTGTGTGTGTGTGTGTGTGTGTGTGTGTGTGGGTGTGTGTGTTTGTGTGTGTGGGTGTGTGTCTATATATATATGTATATATATATGTATATATATAAATAAATAAATATATATATATATATATATATATATATATATATATATATATATATATATATATATATATATATTACATTT
>NC_091570.1:12902575-12937575 GCF_042767895.1 Penaeus vannamei
CACAATTCATTAAAAAAATATCATCACCTCTCCTACAGGACCACACTTACACCAGAGCCGCCACGGCCATCAAAACATAGTCGCACAGGCCTTTCGATTTAGTTGCCATTCCCCCACACTCGATGCCCACACAAAGCAGAAGCAAGCAAGGGATCAGCGTGATGAACCGTAATCTCGGACATGTTGACCCAGACAGCGGATGCGGGCATGGGCTTGCTACTGCCCACACCCAGTCCTTATGTCACCCCGACGCAAGTACAAACACGATGACTTTTACAAGATCTGGTCGAGTGTCTTTGTATTAAGTACTTGAGCTTGCTAATATTTTAGTAGCTCCATTAAAAAGTGCAGGCCGATTTTTTTTCTGAAAGTAATATCTATGCTCCGTGTTAAATAAAGCGCATTCTGAGAGAGAGAGAGAAGGGGGGAGGGGGTTGAGGCCATTGATATCATCAAATATATCGACAATCTGCACTTGTCTTAAAAAAAAAAAAAAAACGGTTGCAACGGTGAGCTGTAGACAAACAGTTTTTGAACCCAACACGTGAGTTTACAAACTACTTAACTATGAAAGCATTGCAAATACAATTAACATAATGGGACCTCATCCATCATCTGAACACAAATTTGCAACTCTCTAAATAACTTCTTTCGTGGTCTTTAAAATCCATTAAGAAGGCGCCATAATGTACATCAATCTGCGACTCAACAATTGTTTACTTATGTAAAAAAAAAAAAGTATATATATATATATATATATATATATATATATATATATATATATATATATATATATATATATATATATATATATAAGCGAAAACTGCGTAAAGTTCTTCCACTTTCTCGTCTTTTTTACATGCAAACAGGACAGTATTTTAAATTACTGCTTTGCACAGAAAAACAACAACAATGAATATTCAATTGAAGTGCAAATTCTAATTATCTTCTTTTTTGTAAAGAGGAAGAGGAGGGAAGGATAAGATGGCGCAGAAATAAAAGTATATTCCAAACAGGATAATAAATGCATTTTTTGTGCGTGGTCCCCACTGATGAAGTGAAGTGCATAATTTCTAAAACAATATGTACACTGTGGAAATACCACTTTAAATCCTGTCAGAAAAATCGGTAAACACACGTCAATTATTTCTTTATATGTATATATACATTTATGCTTCAATATGTGCATATGGGAAGGTATAAGCATGGTCCAGATTGCCTCCTTTCTTTTATGAGTCAAAATATGCACCCCTAAACCATGTAAAAAAAAAAAAAAAAAAAAAAAAAAAAAAAAAAAAAAAAACAAACATTTTTCTTATTCACTACCAGGGCTTTACAATTCATGAATGCTTTAAAGAAATTCCGTTACTATACAATTTTTGTAGTTATAACCTGTTCCTTTACTACTGAGGCCTGTTTGATAATGTGGTACAGTACAAGAAGTAATGCTGGAAATAAATATTTTGTAAACTGGTTCTTTTTCTATGGTAATTTCCTAATTGGTAATATCTACCCGTTTTCCCCTTTCTTTTATTTTTGGAAATACTCTTTTATCCTAATTTGCTATTAGTAATGTTAATAACATCGTCCCACTCGTGTATAAACTTCCGATGAGCTCAGACCTTTTTTCCAAAGGCAGCAACAAATACAAAGTCGGGTGCCACAAGAGCTACTCTTGTGCCCCGGGCCTCTAGTCGAAAGTAAAATATACAGTAAATATCTGCTCTTTTCAGAATATTGATTTGCCTGCACCTTCAGTACTTTGATATTGTAGGTCACTCGAGATTACAGTAGGCTAAGTCAGCCTCCACCCCAGACCTGCAACACTTTTACCTCAGGGCAGCCTTTGCGGGTTTTAACCACTGGTTAGGGAGGCCCAGTTGTTTGGGGCATCCTTAGGGCGCACTTTTTCTGTAGTAGGAAATATTTTCTTCTTTAATTAATGTGATTTCCCTGAGCTTGCCGGAGTTCCCTAGGGGATCCCGTATTCGCTTGGGGTGTGGGCATCGATTTGCCACCATCCGCCGAGGCACGTTCGACGGTAAGGTATCCTATACACATTACTCAATCCCCGATTGGTACTTAATAACGTAACCAGGCCTCCACTGGGTAGAGGATGGGAGACTGCTTTACTCTCTCTCAGGTATTGCTGTTAGGTTGATACCAAAAGTTTAGAGTTTTTAATACTTCAGGAGAACGGCCTGCTACCACGGATACCCCTCCTCTTCAAGGAGGAAAGGTGACCTATGTCCCACCAGAGAATGCAGCGTTCGCGAATGTTGAATGCGTGAATGAAAATCAATCGCTTTTGAACGTGAAACCCGCTATCATCAAAGGTCTTTGATGGTCAAGTGGACGGCGATTTTGATTTTGTCCGGAAATTGCGAGATGGAAACCTCCTTGGGTAAAGTACAATGTAACTCCCAAGATTAAGGGTTTATTAAAGCTGACGCAAATTCCTACCGGCCCAAATACCTGTAAGGGAGTAATCTCTCACAGGGAATTGAGGACGAGGGAAGAAAGCGAAATTCATTCTTTGAAATTTGGAATACCCAGACTTTTTCAAACTCACGGTACTTTACCCACGTTATTCTCAAATTGAAAGGACCCAGACCCGCCATCTCTTACCGCCCAAGTGCGCTGACAACTTGCTTATGCATGATCATAGAACAAATTATTAATAGTAGGCTATTGCATTTTTTAAATTCCAATAATTTGCTAGTTGATAAGGAGTGCATCTTCCGAAAGGGGCGCCAGACTCTTGATCATATAGTAAAGCTGGACAGTCACATAAAGAGACATGCCAAAATGCATTTTCTGATTTGTGTTTTTAGATACATAAAGAGCCTACGACATAACATGGCGATACGGCCTATGCAGAAAACTGTATACCTTTGGATTACGTGGAAGCATGCCTTGTTTTATTCAAAATTTCATATTTTGACGGAATTTTCTCTGCCAAGTTGTTTTCATTGTCACTTCTTCGGACATTTTTGTCCAGGCAAACGGGTCCCACAAGGAAGTCTCGTCACCAGTGCACGATTAATGACACCTTACTAGCTCCCCATCGACATCTTTAATACTCATTGTACGCTATGATTGTGGATTAAGGTATTCCAGCAATAATGCAGAATTCTCGGAAAATGGCATGCAATTGGCACTGGATGTTTCATAAATGGGGCCTCCAGTGGGGTTTTAAGTTTCTCACAAGAGAGTACAAAGGTAATTTTTTTTTACATATAAGTGAGCCAAACATCAGGCTAACTCTAGACTCACCCATTCTGCTAGATTTCTTGGTCCACTCTTTGATCGAAGGTTAACTTGAAAGGGCCGCATTGGTCAGTTAAAGAACAAATGTCAAAGAGAACTTAATTTATTAATGTACATTTCTGGTAATATATGGAGAGCTGATAGAGTATTTGCTAATGATATGCAAGTACCTGATTAGGTCTAAAGTAGAATATTGTTTATGGTTCGGCATCACTCAAATTTGAAATGTTTGGATGTTATGTAGAATGCTTATTTGTGTGTGTGTGTGCGTGTGTGTGTGTTGGAGCTCTGAAGTGAATTCTAATCGAGCGTCTTGAGGAGTCAGGAGTCCGTGCCCTCTGAATTAGACGCAGCCAGCTGGCACTGACCTCTGCCACAAAGGTGGCTCCAGACCCAAGTCATCCTAATGGTAATGATTGCATTAGACTTACTCACAAGACTCCACGACCTCCCATCGATACCCTGGTTCAGTCAAATATAGCGTCATGAGAACCTCCGATTTCACCATTATGGAAGATTGGCTTCCACCAGCTAAGGCCATGGTGCCTTAAGTGGAAGTACAGCAGAGGTTGAGAGAGATCATTATTTAACATGCTAACAGGATGCCATGATGTAATGACAGAGTAAATAAATAAATAAATAAAATTTCCGTAAAAAGAAATAAAGGATTTATATTAAATCTGCTTGGAGGTGATAAAGAAATAAGTTAAGTAATCACTTTTCTAAGTGAGACAAAACTTCTCTAGATTTAAATAATAAATAGAATCCATTGGATTGACACGTATCACATGGCCTTATGCCGCTGGCCATTAGCCAACAAATCCAACAAGTAAACAAACAACAAGTTCATACATTGTAAGGTATAGTTTGTTTCCCATAGGCAAATAGCACAAGGTAAATTTTGCTTGTAATGGACAGGACAGCCGAAATTAAGACACTTCATCAATGGTATTTCCCTCGGACGTTGATACATGAACTAATCTGCGTAGACAGAAAAAGTCAGAAATAAAGAAAAAGGCTCGTGATAAATGCCTCGCGGAGAGCAAGTCCACGACGATTGGGTGGGAGAATGGGAGCGCAGCCCCGAATAGGGGAATACGGCGATCAGATGGGTTCTGGGGACGAAGCACCTAGGGTAGGATGGCTTTTAGTTCATACGACAATGTTTGTGGATTTCCCACGGGTGGTTGGAGTAATAGGGACTTACCATCTGGAGGGTGCAGTCACTTTGTAAAGTTACCAAAACTCATTTATATATGTTACATTGTGCATAATGAAGGAATAATAATTTCAAGGAATAATAATGCTGTTAAACTAGATAATTACCCAAGATTTACTAAAAAAAAAATTATTATAATGTCTATAATAATAATTATTATTGACAGCATTAGTAATAAAAACATTTTCCTCAAAATCCATGGAAAAGTGAAATTAGGCGAGGAATGAGGTCTACTAATTGGCTCTTTGGTTGCTGAGTACTTATTGAGCCATCTATGTGTAGAGACATGTCACAAAACAAAACTATAGTGAACACTACACTTTCTGGCATCAATGGATTACATACCACATGTTACTTTTTCAAAAATAACCAGTTCCTAATGACCACATCTTGAGAAATACACCATAGTACCATACAAAGTCAAAGAAAAATCTTGATAAAAACAATTTCAAAATATGTGCTGATAATCCAAAGCACTTTTCTTTAATAATGAGGGAGGTAAATTCTTGTCAACATAACTTATATAGTAGTAGTTTGGTGTACACTTTCTATGCAAAAGCCAGCATGAGCTTATAAATAAGCTTGATTTTGGGAAGAATATTCAATTTGTCACAGGCAACGATAGTAAAACTTGTCCCAAAAGAATGTCTTAACTCCTGAAAAAAGTTAGTTGCAGGTATAAAACACTCCTGAAATGACATTTTTCTTCCTTCCTCAATGAAAAATTACATATTGCTTATTTTTTCATTAACCCTGTGGCCACATTGTTTGTGCATCATTATGGAAATACCAATTTTCTTTCTATTTGTTCAAGTAGGAAATGCTATAGTCTTATTTTTGTACCTCCAAAATGCATATACAACATAAAGGTAAAGCATCAGTCAAAAAAATGTTAAAGTTCTTATTGCGTTTTGAGAATATACATGTACCTATAATAAAAAATATAGTACTAAGTACACATGACTTTTATATATGGAAATAATTATAGAAAGCATACAATGTTAGAAAGCCTTCTCTTTCAATATACTCTATTTTCTTTCATATGAAATTTCTTTACTTTTTAAAAATTATTTACCTGTTAAATTATGTATTTTTGGAAGACAAGTTTGTGCCAAATGTCGGCAAGCTATTTTATTTTGTTTTCATACACAATTGAAATTTACTTAGTCCTTCTAAACAAACTTGATCTCTGGTAACCATATATATGAAGGTTATCATGACCTTTCTTTTAAAAGGAAGTTTTAAACTGACTATACAAAAATATGTATGCTATCAATTACTTGCTCTTATTCTTAACATTAACAAATAATAACTAAGAGAATGCATACAAATTCTCATTCTACCATATCAGTGTTCTGAAAAAAAAGTTACTAAAAATAAAGCTCGAAACTTTGCATTCAAAGATGGTAAGATGGATGCGAGCTATGATTATCTTAAGAAATGTTGCTTATATTTTCTGGTCCATTTTCAGTTACAAAATAAATTTTTAGAATATATAAAACTGTTGTCTGCAACTATGGCAATTATTATTATTATTTTTTTTTTAACAAAAAATCAATTAGTTTACCCCAAAACAAAAAATGTGCATTTTGAAAATTATTTCAAAGACTTTACACCATATATTTTTTATGATGTGTGCTTCTGTAAAATCTGAAAAAAAGTAAATGTATTCTTTGATATGACCATGCTGATAGTTGTTCATGCTTTAAAGATAAGGTCTGCAATAATAAGAACTTTAAAAATAAGTAAACAAAATTAGGAAACTGTACTTTAATATGAAAAAACTCACTGGTATATCACACAAATGTTAACAAAGTACAACTAATTATATATACTACTGGCATAATAATTCTCTCTTACATTAAGGAGCTAAAATGTGTACAGCAATATAACTTCATTCTTCTCAATAATTAAACAGCAATAATCATACCATAGTTAAAGAACTTAAAAGATGTTTTACATTGATGATAGACGTAACTAGAAACCTCACACAGTATACCAGTAATAACTATTTGTAACAATACACTGTTTTGTACAAAAACAATGAGACTAAAACAAGCAGAACTAATTTATACTTTTCTTTCAGTTTACATATATATAAAAACACAACTAATTAAAATCTAGAATCCACCTACATTTCAAATATTATTATAAATAATTTACTTGATTTTACTTAATCTACTCTGATCCAAATCTCATCTTTGAGAGCAATCCATTTTGCTGTACTTCCTATAAGTGCAAGAGCTTTATACCCTGCCCAAAGTAATATTACAAAATCTTTATTATTAGCTTTTCTTCAGACTGTTTAATAATGTAATGTGAGAGAACTATATTATCTATTTGCTCACTAGAGTTTGGCTTTCAGTCCACTCTTCAGTAGTACATCATGCATATCCATTAAACTTTCCTCCAAAGCTGCACGGAAAGTTGCTGAATCTGTTTCTGGAGACGAGTTGAATGCAGATGTTCCAAATACAACTGAATCTGGACGTGGATTGTAGCAACAGCCGTAGCCATCAGGTACAAGTGGGCCAAAGCACATAAAAGCTTCACAGCGTGCTGGGACCTAAAACATATGAAAATTTATTAACACACTTAAACAGATAATTATTTTCCATTTAATACAGTACAGAAGGATATTTACAACCTTAGAAAGAAAGGAAAGGTAGAAAAAATGAATTACTACCTGACTGGTGGAGAGACGCATGTGGGAGCTACGGATATAACCAACATCCATAAATAGAGTGGGTACATCCATGCCAGCTTCAATTGCACAAAGCTTCAAGCCAAGGAGGTGACGGTCAACACCATAACCACGGACAGCCTACAAATACAACAAATAAATACATGAATAAAATTAAAATGTTCTACTTCAGGATACTCTCTCTTATATTTTTCTTTAACAAAATGTTAAGATAAAAGAAAACCTCAGCAAAGACTGACAACACAACTTACATCCTTTGCATAATTCTTGTGTCCTTCAACAGCCTTTCGTAAAGAAGAGGCCTTTTCATCAGCAGAAGCATTCTCATCTAACATTGTCTTGGCAAATTCTACCGACTCTGTTGAGCAAGAGCGGATTGTTTCTGTGCGACCATGGAGGTACCTCCTGGTTGATGCAGACTCATAGTGAGCCCCAGGTTCTTTGTGGATTCTGAGGAGCAATAATAATAATCATTATTAATTTTATTATTATTATTATAGTTATAACTATAATCGTAGTAGTAGTATTTATTATTATTATAGTTATAACTAAAATAGCAGCAGCAGCAGTAGCAGTTGCAGTAGTAGCAGCAGTAGCAGTAGCAGTAGTGGCAGTAGTGGCAGTAGTAGTAGTAGCAGTAGTAGCAGTAGCAGCAGTAGTAGTAGTAGCAACAGCAGCAGTAGTAGTAGCAGCAGTAGTAGCAGCAACAGCAGCAGCAGCAGTAGTACCAGCAGCAGTAGTACCAGCAACAGCAGCAGCAACAGCAGCAGTAGCACCAGCACCAGCAGTAGCAGCAGCAGTAGTAGTAGTAGTAGTAGAAGTAGTAGGAGTAACAGCAGTAGTAGCAATAATAAATGTTATTAATATTTATTATTAATAATTATCATCAATTATCATTAATTAATTATTAATACTATTAAGAGTATTAATAATATCAATAACATTAATGATATTAATCAGTAGTAGTAAAAGAGAAAAAAGGACTAAAAAGAAAAATGAAAAAAGGTTAACATAAAATTATAAGGTATTATGGTAGTGAAAAGGGTAAAAGAAGGGGGAGTAAATGGGGTAGGAAGGGATTAGCAGAAGTGGGAGCAGTTAAGAACGAAAGGTGATTAGATCAAATGGAGGGTTCTATGCACCTGAGGAAGAACAAGTTGTCCAATGAAAAATTAGAGGATTCCATGAAGATGTACAACAGGTTGGGGGATCGGATAAAAGAGGACAAGTGTGGAAAAGCAGAGATATGGGGCTGTAGAAAAGATGAGGCAGGATAGCATGATGTGCAGGACCAAAAGAGGAACATCGCATGAGGAACACAGAGGTGTTATGGAGTGTTACATTAGATACAAAAGTGTACGATAAGTATGATCTATTTGTATGTGGGCAAGAGCACCTTCCCAGCATCTGTTCTCGTGGAATGGAGATGATCAAGGAGAGATGGAAGCTTTAATAGTTTGTGAAAAATGGGACTAGTGGGTTGTGGACAAGGCTTCAAAGCATGCAGAGGGATCTGCTTGTTCACTGTCATGGATCCAGACATGGCTGGGTAGCCAGCAAAGCTTGACTGATTTCTGTCTTGCAGACATAAAACAACTGGTCTTTGATTGTATGAATAATACTGAATTGTGTGAGCCAGTAAAAATGGTGAAGGATGAGTAAGTGACGGAAGACATGCATTGTAGAGCGAAGAGTAAGTTATAGTTCTGTCATAAGGATGCTTGATTCAGGAAGAACAAGAAAGTTGTATACACTAGAAAGAAAGACTACAACAACAAGTATCCAGGAGGGATTTAGAGCCATCTGTATAGACATGGGTACTGGAGGAGTGAGTAGAGATATGTGCAAGAAAATGGGTGAGGGGGACAGGAGGGATGTTTGATTTGGATAGATTAGGGAAAACAGAGCTATTACAGGAAGAAGTTATTAGCTGGGGAGGGAAAAAATGTGCAAAAAGAGGAAGGGATGGGAGATGCAGAAAGCGTAAATGGAAAAGTAGGGTATCAATATAAATAGGAAAAGGTGTAGGTAAAGGTGGAGGAGGAAAGGCAGATTGAGGGGTAGTTAGTTTGGTAAAAAGGTAAAAATGCTGAAAACAAGCATAGAGAGAAATCAATAAAGAGATGGTAGGCCTGATTCAGCGTAGAGGTTCTCAACTGGAGAGGATCAGAAGGCACCTAGTACTAATCGCAGCCCACAGTGGTGGACTGAGCCAAGGTGAGTGAGAAGGGAGGTGTGGGCAGAATATATATGGCAGCCATAATTGAGAGTGGAGAGAATCAGAGTAATATGGAGATACAGGAGAGTTTTGCAATCTGAAACCCAGGGTATATACAAGGGTTTGAAAGAGTCAGAGGTGATGGCGGGCTTTTTCTTTGACAAAGAGAATAAGATTCCATCATGACAGTGCAGAGTCAAAAATAACCCAAAGAGCAGAACTGGAGTAGAGCATCATATAGAGGAAGAGGTTGGGGGCCTATACGTGAATGAGAAAAAAAGTATGGAGAAAGTTTTAGAGTGGCCTAAGAGGAGACATGTTATTGCAGACTGGAGAAGCTGACGGAGAGCAGGTATGGTAGGATGAGAGACAAAAATGGCCGACTCATACATGAACAGTGATGACCAGATGCCTGATGGTAGGGCTGAAACTAATCCATTTACAGAAATGAAGAATAATGTGGTGCTGAACACACTGCCATGTGGGAAACCTTCAAACTGAAGTAAAGAAGAGGAAGTAGAAGAGCAAATTTTACACAGAAAGTGTGATCAGAAAGGAAGGATTCTATGAACACACCCATGTTTAAGCATATGCCATGATAACCACTGAAGGATCGAAGAAGACAGCTTATACTGAATCATGGTGTGTAAATACTGTGTGTCTCAAAATGGGCAAAGGGATAAGCTGTACTTCAGCTGCATAGAAATCCAAACTGATTAGGAGAGATAAGGCAGCAACATTTGTGGTACTATATTAAGCAGCTTGTAAGAGCAATGGGATGGTAATCCTGAGGAAGGGTACCAGATTTATTAGGTTTTAGGAAAGGTACTACATGGGCTTCACACCAGTGGGGAGGCAAGTTTCTACTCATCCAAATGTTGCTGAATATTACTAGTAAGAAGGATAAGGAGGTAGGTGGGAGGTGTTATAACATATGGTAATGTATACCATCAGGGCCTACATGGGTGTTGCAGCATGACTGTAAGGCATAATGGATTTCAAAAAGAAAAAAAGGCATTATAAGGGCATTGTGCTTCCTGTCTGGCCTCCAGTAATGTGAGGCCAAGTTTTTGTCTGAGAACTGTTACCTCACACTCAAACTTGTAAGCATGGCAGTTCCTATGAAATACATTATGGGAACCACCTCAATTATCACATGTACATGATTGTGCAGGGCAATTTGAAGTCATGACCAGGTTGGGCACATAGAGGACAGCAGGCTGTACAGTAAAAGTGCTTGGCAGGGTGGCCACAACATCAATATTTCCAACAGTGATGGGGTAGTGGTCGATAAGGTCAGACAAGGCAAGACTAATATAGACCTCATGGCGAATCTTATGTCTAAGGAAGTAATCTTGGCAATATTGATGTAAGACTTACTGCAACCTCTGGGGGGAAAGTGATACTGCATCATAATACTGATACCTCATCATAAGTCAATGAGTCAGCCAAGAAGGCCATTTCACAGTCAATCAATCCTTGTTGTAGACAGGGAAATCAGCCGGAGAGATGGAAACATTTCGGTACAAGTATTAAAGGAAGAGCAGAGTTGGGCAGGAATAGTTTTGCCAGTGAGGTCCACCAGGGTAGATAATGCATGAGCTTGGGACTTCAATGTAACTGAGACAAGGTGTGAACAGCCAAGGCTGCAGAAGGAAACTTTGACTAGTAATTTTTGGAGACACTGTTGGAAGAGAAGGGAACTGTCAGAGTAATGAGTTGTAGGGAGAATCACAAGAAATCAATCCCACTTGGCTGACCTAAAAAGGGTTGTCAAAAGGTTTGTAGAGGTGGGAATTGTCCAGCCATCAGGGTCCCCATGAGGGGTAAGGGCTAGACCATTACTAAAGAGTAGAATACATTGCCCATGGCTTTCTGAGGCAGTTCATGAGTGGTACAAAGTCAGGTTTTCATCCTTTCAACACAGCTCTCATACATTAGGAAGTTAAGGGAAGGGATTACAGAGGATATGGAAAAGGAATGGGGGAGAAAAAAAGACAGTGCAAAACTGCTTTAGCCGAGGACTAAGGCCTAGGATAGAGAAGTTCCCAACATTGGGCCCTTAGAGTGTCTCTCAACCCACAATGGGAGCAATTTTACAAAATCCATCAAAAAAGTTCCAATTGGTTTTATCAAAATATCTAGTAAATCTTTGGAAGTCCTACCTGTAGAAGGCTAACTGAATAGCCATCTGTAGAAAACTGTCTGGACTAAGCCTTTGTGACTTAATGAAGGAAGTTCCAAAACCAGTGAAGAGGAAACAAGTCATTTCCAAGTCTTCTACAAGGCTGTTGAAAAAGAAAAAAAAAATCCTTAAAGTTTTAATGCATGGAGTAACCATCTATAATATCTAACAGATGAAAAAAAATAAATAAAAATTTCCAGTACATTTCTTTCATGAACTTCAAAATCTGTCTCAGCTGTTTAACCTTTTCTTTGATTTTCAATAACATTTTTTAGTATCTAATACTAATGTTAGTAATGCCAATAACAATAAGGTAATAACAATGTTTATAATAAAAGTAACAGTATCTATATTGATAGCATTAGTAAAAAAAAAAAAAAAAAAAAAAAATTTTCCTGCCAACTTGAGGAAAGATAAGATCAGAAGATTGACTAATTGACTCCTTTGTGGCTAAGCATTGGCAGAGCCACCTATTTGCAGAGACATTTAATAGAAAACTAAAAAGAATGCAACATTTTCCCGGCAGCATTGGGTTAAGAAGTGTCAAATTTGTCTTATCTATCTAATCATATTATGTACAGTTGCAGAATTATATTTCAGTACACTTTCTGGGTCCCACTTTTGTACATCTGGCAACCAATCTAAGTAAACATAGCGTAAATAGTATTTTTGTGAATGATGCTAAAACCCTAGGTAGTTTGTAACAAAGAGTGTGATTGATCGAATGTAAATAACCAATGAGTATATTAATGAATATTTTTTGAAACTAAGTAAGCCATTTAATCTTACGTTTTCTTCAAATAAGTGATCACAAAATATGTAATACTAGTTATCGTTGATTTTGTTGTTGGATATTCCTCAAATGCGATATCCTCTAAGTGTTTGTTTGTCGAAATGGCAACACTTATGGTGTGGAGGCGGGATTTCCCCAGTCTTCCAACACAAGAAGTATCAATGACTTTAGCTTCATGCTTTAAATATCTCTGTATAGCAGCAAAATCAAACAAAAATGTGCAAAAGATCTTTGTAAATACTTCTCGTAGCTGCACCATAATCGATCTAGTAAAATGATATACGTTTTTCCTCTTTGGCAGAACCAAACACTTAATTTGAATAAACAGAAATCATGCTAGATTATATTCTTCTTTACAGAATGCATAGATGCTTCATCAATGTGTGTGTGTGTGTGTGTGTGTGTGTGTGTGTGTGTGTGTGTGTGTGTGTGTGTGTGTGTGTGTGTGTGTGTGTGTGTGTGTGTGTGTGTGTGTGTGTGTGTGTGTGTGTGTGTGTGTGTGTGTGTGTGTGTGTGGCGTCCATGGAAATACGAAGTCACTGCTTAGTGACGAGTTATGAAACTATGTTTAATTCGTTTCGGTTATTCAGAATGTCCTTTATCTTGTGCTAAAATCTGATCATAGTTTTTTCTGTTATTATTCCGTAAGTCTTGGCGTTTTTAGAAGGAGGCGCATCCACATTCGATCAGTTGAGCGAGAAAATACAAGTTCGCTTGTTTCAACTCAAGCAACTACAAGCTAGGTGGTTCCAAAGAGGGTGAATAGCAAAAGTCAAAGAACCGACTCTCATTACAGGAGCTGTATATCTGATATTTTGAAGAAGAAAAAAATCGTTTGGATTAATGTCAGTTAATCTTGCTCTTTACTTTTATTTGTTGTTTATGCATTTTTTTATTTTCCTTCTTTTTGTCAATACACGCTTGTTTACAGTGTATGTGTGCGTGTGAAAAAAAAATGACATTCTTGTCTTTTATCGCAAAATAAAATCAAAGTTCTTATATGTAATTTTCATTGTGAACTAATAGATCAAATCTAGGCACGGATTCAATAAACAGACAATTATGATTATTTTAGAATATTAACTGAACGCAAAACCGTGGTCGGGTTAACCAGGCCTCAACAATGTGTGTATGTATTGTGTGTGAAAGAACTGCAATTATACAGTTTTTAACGCTTTAGTTAGAATCTTTTGATTCATATTCCATATACATTTTGAACCCCTTCTCACACAAATCGCCATGCCATGTAGTTAATAACCAAGACACACACACACACACACACACACACACAAACACACACACACACACACACATACATATATATATTATATATATATAATTATTTTTTATTTTTATTTTTTCATAGATGATGGGGCATCAGTGAATCTACTAACTGGGGATGTTTATTGATTTTGGAGGGGGATGTTTACTAATTTTGGAGATACTTTTACAAAAAATGGTAATAACTGTAGAAAAGGAAGACATATAGTAATGCTTATACTAGGAAATATGTATTGTTATTCAAACGGTGTCTAATCCCTAAGACAGAGGTGACTTGTTCACATGTAATGTCACGATTTCTATCAGCTGGTTCGAGGTTGTTTAATTAGCCGTTTCTCAAACATTGACAATATTCGGCCAAACATTTTTCGTTGTTGTCACGCGGCCGCGCCGTTATATTGATAATTTGTCTGTCATATGTGAAATGTAAATAACGATATAGAATCTGAACATGAAATATGACTTGTAGGGCACTATTTTGTATAAACAAATATCTATACAGTAAATTGAAATAAATTGATTTCTGAAATTCCCTTCAGCAATGGAGCTTTCCCTGTATTCCCGGTGTATTTTCCTCGTTATGGGTGCCCTCCTCTTCCTCCCCTATCTGCCTGTACGCCATCGTCCGGGAGATGCCCAGCTCTCCGAAGATATCACTGTTGGAGAAGTTACTTTCCCTCAACCCATTGTCAAAAGTCAAAGTTGGTCCCATATCCATCTGGACGTAAGGGACATGTTTTGTAGAGAAACATGCTTACTAAGCCGCGGGATGATGCGGTAGGGTGACCTGTTCCTTTCTGCCCTGACTTGACCCTAGCATGCTGGCGTCAGCATAACAGTGCTCATTCACAGCTGAGTCGACTGGGAGGGGCAGCCGGGAGCGAACCCAGGACCATGCGATTGCTATGACACCCCATTGTAGCAGTCTATTTCAGATTACAGCTTTCTTTGCGTCCATCCTGAAAAAGGTGTCAGCTTGGCAACCTCGTTGCTAATTTTATCTGCACCTGTGCATATATTGCACTACATTGCACTGGCAAATAGAAATAAAATGGATAGATGACAATAACTGACCGAGAAATTCCCATTTCATTAGAATGAACAAGATATACAACACAAGTATTGGGAGTTGGTTCTAAGATTTTTGCTATTCACCCTCCTTGGAACCACCCAGCTAATAGTTGCTCGAGTTGAAACAAGCAAACATGCATTTTCTCGCTCACCTCTTCGAATGTGGATACAACTCCTCAACGCCAAGACTCAATGCATAATAATAGCTGATTATACACTCTCGTAACTCATTACCAAGCATGACTTCATATTTCCATAGACGACACACACACACACACACATCAATAACGAATCTACATATTCAGTGTAACCTAATTGTGATTTTGTTCATGCTCTGTATTGAAAAATCTAATTTAGCACGGTTTCTGTTTATTCAATATGTGTTTGATTCAAACAAAGATAAAAAAAAAAAAAAAAAAAAATCATTAGGTCAATTACTAGATGGTGCAAGCATCAACGGTATTTACAGAGGTCTCAGGGATTTTACAGAGTTTAAGGTAATTTAGTTACCATACATAAATGTTCAAAGCATGAAACTTTTTCATGTTTTAAGAAATATGTATCTATAAATGATACTTATGCTGTAAGGAGTATGAAATGCTGCCTCCCTATCATAGATGTTGCCATTTGGATATGCAAACAATTCCAGGATATCGCATTTGAAGAATATCCAACTACAAAGTCAACGATAACTAATATTACATGCTTTGTTCTTTATCACTTATTAGAAGAAAGCGAAAGATCAAATAGCTTACTTAGTTTTAAAAAAATATTCATTAATACATTTATTGGTTACTTATTTTCGACCAATCACACTCTTTGTTACAAACTACCTAGGGTTTTAGCATCATTCACAAAACTACTATTTACGCTATGTTTACTTCGACTTGTTGCCAGAGGTACAAAAGTGGGACCCAGAAAGTGTACTGAAATATAATTCCACAACTGTACATATAGATAAACAAAATTTCCAAGTTACCTGTCAAGGGCACACTTCGCATCTTCTATTTCTTGTTTAATATCATCACTAACATTAAACATCAAGCGCTGAGGTCTGTCAAGTTCAATTGCTGGGAGTTTCCTCTCTTTCATGGTGCTGTCCCTGAAATGTTTTAATATAAGACTGAAATATCAGATAGTTTAAAATCTCTGTATTGATAGTATTAATACTCAAAGACCTAATCAATAATCATAAAAAAGAGCAAGGAAAAAAGTCACAAACTTACTTCTCATAATGACTGATAAAAGTATATCACACAATCTGATTTATAATAAGTTTTAACGGAAAAAAAAACGCTCTTCACATAACTAATTTCGATATTAATTTTTACCCAAAGACTGTAAAATGGTTTTGTTTGTATATATACAAACAAACACATGCACTTGACATTTGCAATCATATACACATATTTCTACATAAAGAAAGTTCAAATAGATTATATTATTCATTTCTTTAAAAAACTGAAACCAAGTTGGAACATTCACTTAGGTGTAAACACTAATAAAATGAGAAAGGGACAGTTTTCCATTTTAAATATCATGGAATTCATTTCCTTTACATAGCAAAGCCAAATATTAACTTACTCTCTCTGGAAGTTTCCAGTGTTTCTGAAAGAAAAAGTAACATGCTTTTGAAATGATATGAAGAAGCTGATAGACAAACACTTCTAAATGTAAAAAAATAAAAAAAATCACACAATAACTAGAATACAGAAAATGCATGCTAAATTTTTCAGCACTAATAGCAATTGTATACAAAACTTTGCACATATACCAACTAAATACAAAAAGCCAAAACATTCAATTACGTGAAGTTTTAACTAGAACAGCATGTGGATGAAAATCATTTGCAGAGAAACCTCACTTATATGAACCCATTGCTGAAGAATATAGTTAATATACTATTAATGACTAAACTTTACTATACAAATAAAAATCTGAAAACTGAACCTAGACTCATTTTCAGTGATCAATATAATTTCTAGGATAAAACCTCCTGTAAGCCTTATAATCTGTAATGAATTTCTCTTTACAAAAACAACAGACAAAGTAAACTTTTTATTAGTGAGGCTTCACTTTATATTCTATAAAGCCATATTCTTAAAAATAATAATACTGTAATAAATGGAAATAAAAAATAAACTTGAATTAAAACATGCTTTACATGACAACACACTTTTCCCTACAACAAAAATAAGAGTTATCTTACATGAAGTTCATTATATGATCCATTAAGTTGGCAATTGGTGGACCTTCTGCTGGTGTATGTTCATATGTTAGTCCTACTGCTCCTTTCTTCCCAATGATAAACTGGAGACAAATTTCATAAAGTAGGACCATTAGGAAATATAAAATACACTGCATTTCACTTGTACCTCTGGTTTATGAATAACTAAGTGACACTCATCCTTGCATTACTGGACCATTTATCTAATGTAGCATAATCCCACATTGGCTAAGAATATTATGATAGATTTCTAATTCTCTAAATATCAGACTTGTAATCATCTTTTCAAACTCTTATTTTCTCATAAATCTTATATTTCAAACATGAAACAAAGGGATAAGCTTGAAGCTGCTATGTCTATAGAGGCCTTTGCAATAAAATGATAACTATGAACCCTGAAACAACTTAAAAGCACTTGAACTTGCCTATACCTTAACCAATTTAACTGTGCATTTCAGCATCTAAAAAAATCCAAAGCTAAGAAATTTTATCTTGGCTCTATTACACTTCTACCTTAAGCAAAAAATAAGAAAAAAATATTACCTGAATAGTCTTATCATACCACCTGTTGCCAGCATAACCCTGTGAGCCATTGCCATGAACACAGAGTAATGCTGCATCAGTCATTTCATTCCCAGTTGGGTTGACAATAGGTCCATCTAAAGCTACTAGGAAGATAGATCTCTGAATTTCTTCAATAGATGCTTTGTTCAGTTTATCTGCAAAGGAATAAACAACTACCTGCTATACTTTGTAGCTATTTGCTTTCAATATATACAAATGCTGGTCTTCTGAGAGTAATACAAATTGCCCTTTCAAGGATAGACTCATTGCAGGGTGCCACAGATCATTACTTACCCTTCCTAAGTTTCTTATAAGCCTTCCCCCATACATTTCGATTCTGTGTACTGAGGATACCCACTGGACTGGTTGGATGGGTAGAGCGTTCAACCACATTTCGTAACTGATGCAACACTTGATTTATAGTCAGGGGTTTTCCTTCCTTTCCATAAACATCTATCTTGAAGAACTAAAGACAGCAAAGCAATTAGCTTTAATATATAAATTCTATGCTTCAGTTAATATAGCAAGAAAGTTATAACTTCAATAACAAACAATTCCTGCAATATACAGTAAAATAATCAATGTTTGGAAGATCTACTGTATTAACCTAACACAATCTATAAACAAAGCTATTACACAAACATAAAATGCTACTTACATGATTGTTATGTACCACCACAATATGTTTAGGAGGATTTTCAGACTGCCCATGATATACAATGGAATCCCGTGTAACTCCTGGGATACGGCATGTTCCCAACATCTTGAAATACTGGGACATGTCTAAGAGGTCTTTGCCCATGTGATCAATGGGCACAGTTTTACTAAAAAGATAAAGAATACAACTAAGTTTCCAATCTTTGCCAAAAAAAAATTATATCAGCAATAAAATTCCAACAACCATATTTTCCTTAAATAACTGTAAAAAGTATACATCATAAACAGATAAAAAATTAACCATCCTGAAGCAAGCCTAGGAAAAATAATCAAATTTTCAACACATGTGAAAAAATACAGTACTTATGCACAAACTTGTGACCTACTCATCCAACATTTTCTTGTAATCAAGAGCTCCAACAATAACTTTGGCAGCATAGCTTAGCTGGTCATCCAGTGTTCTGAATTCTTGTAATGGGAAAACCAGGCCTGGAGAGGACCATACCACAACAGGCCAGCGGTAGTCTAAATAAGCAGCGTTGATCCACCATTCACTAAGCTGTGATGAAAATTTATTCATATAGAAGCTGTAAAAAAAACAGGTTATAAAAGAATTGTACATTCAATATTTTGGACTAATTTCATCAAGTTCAACTAACCCAGTTGTCAGATTTCTTTGCCCTTTGCTGTAATTTTTCTTGTAATTGTTGTCCAATACCTCCAGGAGCAGCAAACTTTTTAACAATTTCCTCAGTTAACTGGAATTCTTCCTCAGTTACTAATGGTTTAACTGTTCTGCAAATGTTTAAAGAAGTTTAAAACATATTGCTAAGCATTCACTAGAATACAGCTTTTCAATCTAAAAGAGTTATATACTATATGCATAAGAGACTAATTATCTAAAAAATATTTTTTTTCTTTATCAAATTTGATAGACTATACTATGTTGTTTTAACCAAAACAAGTGTCTTACTCCATTTTGCTTGAAATCTAGTTGTTATGAACAACCTACTTTTAAACACTAACAAGCCTAGACTTTAATTGCACATAAGTAAAAAATATATCCAAAAAAAAAAAATATTTTGAAAGGAGCTTTTAGAATTCTCAATGCAGAACACTCTTCTTATTAAATCTTAACAGCTTTCTCTCATTCATCTTTTTTTCTATGAATTCTGTATTTTCACACATTTTATACTTTGACTATGGTACAGGAGATCAACATACACCATAATTTAAAGGTAATGTACATTCCCATTCTATGTGGTGTCATTAATTGCACGTAAGTAAAAAAAAATTGAGTGCACTCACTTATTGTGTCTACATCAAGTATTTAATAATATCTTACTGCTATTAAATATTTCCAAGTCACACAAAATATAAATAGTGCAGCATCAAGAACTACACTAAACAAACTATTTTGATATTTCAACTAAAAAAGGACTGCACTGGCTAGACAGAAATAAAAAGGGTTCAGAAGGTGGGTCTTGGGGCAAAGCCCCTGGGTTTGGGAGGATTTAAGTTCATATGGCATTCTCTTTGTGCATTTACGAAGTGAATAATAAATGCCAGTCCAGTTATGTTGAAAACTTTTACCTATTCTTTTTACATTTAATTTACTAACTTCTTTTCATACTCTCACCAGTCATTAATATCAATACATGAGGCATGACACATGAAACACATTATCAAACTTTTCCAGAAGATCTAAACAACATCCTAATGCCAATCCTAAAAATATGAGTAAATCATAGACATAGGGGCAGAACATACCTTCTTCCTGAAATACACAAGCATTAATTTTTACATATACACTGCAATTACAGTGCAATCAAGTAATTCAGTTTAAAAGCCAATTTTAAGGAAAGGTCTTACTTGAGATACTTATTCAGGGTCTCTTCAAGGGGAGGCACAGGAAGGCGTGGCAGGGACCCCTGATGATCATGAAGAGATCTTGATGGAGCAACCATTGTGTAACTGGATGCACACGACCGTATGTATCCACTCCAACCACTCCTCAGCCCCTGACAAAGTATAATCAACTCTAAAGCTATTACTGATAATGAGCCTAATGACAAAGTATCATTAATTTAGACTAGTGCAGTAATGTGTCTACTTGCACTTATTATTAGTTAACATTTAGGAATGTTTCATATAGCAGTTGCTAAAACTATGTTTCAATACAGGGGTCTTTCCTTATTCATGGTAATGTAAGCCATTGCATAACCCATTTCTCTTATCATAAAAAAAAATGCACTGTAATGTCATTTTAAAGGTGTTAATTCTCTCAACAGTTCACAAACAAAATTTCTACTGCCTCAGTCATGAATGAGAATGAATAATTCCCCAAACAGAAAATTATCCTTTCAATATCACACTTTTCTGAAAGGACTGATTCTGATATAGATAGTATACCATGTAATGTGATACCACACATTCTCATTCATAAATCTTCATTATTCAAAATGAATTCTGCATATATTGTGGCTTAAACTCCCTTGGCTAGGTTTAACTTATCTTTTATCATTATCTGTGCACCCTTGACTTGAGAATATTATCTTTGAAGTTCATGAATTTGGTCTTTTGACAAAACTCGACTGGATTCTATTTAATATCAATATTCAAGGGAACTTTAAGGTTAATCTAAGGATTCTCTATTGAGCATTAATACCTACATTATTAATTGGTGTCAAAATATTCACCCTTCACAAAACTGAATTACGAATGCTACAAATGCTCCACTTGATATAACTTAGTCCAAAACGAAATCCATCCAACTAAAATAATAAAATTGCAATATATTTTGCCATGTAACCCATTTTGCTATATAACCCACCCACTACCTATGGTAAATAAAAACATAACACCACAGAACTTGGAGAATAAACATATACCACACACCTGCCGAAGGAGAAGTGATGCTGATAATGCCATGATGTCAGCCTCACAGAGATCTATCAGCTGGAATTACGGTATCTGCAGTTATCAGCTGGGATGTACTCTGGACATCAGCTGACGCATAACAACACCCGCCTTTCGGCCACTTCCCTGGCACACACGCAGGTGGCGGTTTCTGGCAACGAGACGGATCCAAACAGAGGTAGTTTGATCGTTTTAAAAGAAATTTATGGTTGTTTGTTCCTTGGTACTTTCATGACACGAAAATACTCTTTAAAGTTAATATATGCATTGCACCCTTGTACAGTGTATTTATGCATACGTTTTCGTAGAAAATAAATGAATAGATAAATTAATCTACACATACATAAACAAATATATATATGCATAAAACATATATGTATATATACATGTATATATATAAATACACACACATACACACACACACACGCATACAGACACACATATATACACATACATACATATAGATATACTCTGTGATAGATCTCATTACACAGAATCGTTTAAGGCGATATCGCTACATCGACACAGTATCGCCAATGCTTTATTGGTCAGCTCGGTCGCTCGATCCTCTCTTGGTCAGCTCGGTCGGTCGTCCCTCTTTTGGTCAACTCGGTCGGTCGTCCCTCTTTTGGTCAGCTCGGTCGGTCGTCCCTCTTTTGGTCAGCTCGGTCGGTCGTCCCTCTTTTGGTCAGCTCGGTCGGTCGTCCCTCTTTTGGTCAGCTCGGTCGGTCGTCCCTCTTTCGGTCAGCTCGGTCGCTCGTCCCTCTTTTGGTCAGCTCGGTCGGTCGTCCCTCTCTTGGTCAGCTCGGTCGGTCGTCCCTCTTTTGATCAGCTCGGTCGGTCGTCCCTTTTGGTCAGCTCGGTCGGTCGTCCCTCTTTTGGTCAGCTCGGTCGGTCGTCCCTCTTTTGTCAGCTCGGTCGGTCGTCCCTCTTTTGGTCAGCTCGGTCGGTCGTCCCTCTTTTGATCAGCTCGGTCGGTCGTCCCTCTTTTGGTCAGCTCGGTCGGTCGTCCCTCTTTTGGTCAGCTCGGTCGGTCGTCCCTCTCTTGGTCAGCTCGGTCGGTCGTCCCTCTTTTGGTCAGCTCGGTCGCTCGTCCCTCTCTTGGTCAGCTCGGTCGGTCGTCCCTCTTTTGGTCAGCTCGGTCGGTCGTCCCTCTCTTGGTCAGCTCGGTCGCTCGACCCTCTCTTGGTCAGCTCGGTCGATCGTCCCTCTTTTGGTCAGCTCGGTCGCTCGTCCCTCTTTTGGTCAGCACGGTCGGTCGTCCCTCTTTTGGTCAGCTCGGTCGGTCTTCCCTCTTTTGATCAGCTCGGTCGGTCGTCCCTCTTTTGGTCAGCTCGGTCGGTCGTCCCCCTTTATGCAGCTCGGTCGGTCGTCCCTCTTTTTGGTCAGCTCGGTCGGTCGTCCCTCTCTTGGTCAGCTCGGTCGCTCGACCCTCTTTTGGTCAGCTCGGTCGGTCGTCCCTCTTTTGGTCAGCTCGGTCGGTCGTCCCTCTTTTGGTCAGCTCGGTCGGTCGTCCCTCTCTTGGTCAGCTCGGTCGCTCGTCCCTCTTTTGGTCAGCTCGGTCACTGGACCCTCTTTTGGTCAGCTCGGTCGCTCGACCCTCTTTTGGTCAGCTCGGTCGCTCGACCCTCTTTTGGTCAGCTCGGTCGCTCGACCCTCTTTTGGTCAGCTCGGTCGGTCGTCCCTCTCTTGGTCAGCTCGGTCGGTCGTCCCTCTTTTGATCAGCTCGGTCGCTCGTCCCTCTTTTGGTCAGCTCGGTCGCTCGTCCCTCTCTTGGTCAGCTCGGTCGCTCGACCCTCTTTTGGTCAGCTCGGTCGCTCGACCCTTTTGGTCAGCTCGGTCGCTCGACCCTCTTTTGGTCAGCTCGGTCGCTCGTCCCTCTCTTGGTCAGCTAGGTCGCTCGTCCCTCTTTTGATCAGCTCGGTCGCTCGTCCCTCTTTTGATCAGCTCGGTCGGTCGTCCCTCTTTTGGTCAGCTCGGTCGGTCGTCCCTCTTTTGGTCAGCTCGGTCGGTCGTCCCTCTTTTGGTCAGCTCGGTCGGTCGTCCCTCTTTTGGTCAGCTCGGTCGGTCGTCCCTCTTTTGGTCAGCTCGGTCGGTCGTCCCTCTTTTGGTCAGCTCGGTCGGTCGTCCCTCTTTTGGTCAGCTCGGTCGGTCGTCCCTCTCTTGGTCAGCTCGGTCGGTCGTCCCTCTTTTGGTCAGCTCGGTCGGTCGTCCCTCTCTTGGTCAGCTCGGTCGCTTGTCCCTCTTTTGGTCAGCTCGGTCACTGGACCCTCTTTTGGTCAGCTCGGTCGCTCGACCCTCTTTTGGTCAGCTCGGTCGCTCGACCCTCTTTTGGTCAGCTCGGTCACTGGACCCTCTTTTGGTCAGCTCGGTCGGTCGTCCCTCTTTTGGTCAGCTCGGTCGGTCGTCCCTCTTTTGGTCAGCTCGGTCGGTCGTCCCTCTTTTGGTCAGCTCGGTCGGTCGTCCCTCTTTTGGTCAGCTCGGTCGGTCGTCCCTCTTTTGGTCAGCTCGGTCGCTCGACCCTCTTTTGGTCAGCTCGGTCGCTCGACCCTCTTTTGGTCAGCTCGGTCGGTCGTCCCTCTCTTGGTCAGCTCGGTCGGTCGTCCCTCTCTTGGTCAGCTCGGTCGGTCGTCCCTCTTTTGGTCAGCTCGTTCGCTCGTCCCTCTTTTGGTCAGCTCGGTCGGTCGTCCCTCTCTTGGTCAACTCGGTCGGCCGTCCCTCTCTTGGTCAACTCGGTCGGTCGTCCCTCTTTTGGTCAGCTCGGTCGGTCGTCCCTCTTTTGGTCAGCTCGGTCGGTCGTCCCTCTTTTGGTCAGCTCGGTCGGTCGTCCCTCTTTTGGTCAGCTCGGTCGGTCGTCCCTCTTTTGGTCAGCTCGGTCGGTCGTCCCTCTTTTGGTCAGCTCGGTCGGTCGTCCCTCTTTTGGTCAGCTCGGTCGGTCGTCCCTCTCTTGGTCAGCTCGGTCGGTCGTCCCTCTTTTGGTCAGCTCAGTCGCTCGTCCCTCTTTTGGTCAGCTCGGTTTCTCGTCCCTCTTTTGGTCAGCTCGGTCGGTCGTCCCTCTCTTGGTCAGCACGGGCGCTCGACCCTCTCTTGGTCAGCTCGGTCGGTCGTCCCTCTTTTGGTCAGCTCGGTCGGTCCTCTTTTGGTCAGCTCGGTCGGTCGTCCCTCTCTTGGTCAACTCGGTCGGTCGTCCCTCTTTTGGTCAGCTCGGTCGGTCGTCCCTCTTTTGGTCAGCTCGGTCGGTCGTCCCTCTTTTGGTCAGCTCGGTCGGTCGTCCCTCTTTTGGTCAGCTCGGTCGGTCGTCCCTCTTTTGGTCAGCTCGGTCGGTCGTCCCTCTTTTGGTCAGCTCGGTCGGTCGTCCCTCTTTTGGTCAGCTCGGTCGGTCGTCCCTCTTTTGGTCAGCTCGGTCACTGGACCCTCTTTTGGTCAGCTCGGTCGCTCGACCCTCTTTTGGTCAGCTCGGTCGCTCGACCCTCTTTTGGTCAGCTCGGTCGCTCGACCCTCTTTTGATCAGCTCGGTCGCTCGACCCTCTTTTGGTCAGCTCGGTCGCTCGTCCCTCTTTTGGTCAGCTCGGTCGCTCGACCCTCTTTTGGTCAGCTCGGTCGTTCGTCCCTCTCTTGGTCAGCTCGGTCGGTCGTCCCTCTCTTGGTCAGCTCGGTCGGTCGTCCCTCTCTTGGTCAGCTCGGTCGGTCGTCCCTCTCTTGGTCAGCTCGTTCGCTCGTCCCTCTTTTGGTCAGCTCGGTCGGTCGTCCCTCTTTTGGTCAGCTCGGTCGGTCGTCCCTCTTTTGGTCAGCTCGGTCGGTCGTCCCTCTTTTGGTCAGCTCGGTCGGTCGTCCCTCTCTTGGTCAGCTCGGTCGGTCGTCCCTCTTTTGGTCAGCTCGGTCGGTCGTCCTTCTTTTGGTCAGCTCGGTCGGTCGTCCCTCTTTTGGTCAGCTCGGTCGGTCGTCCCTCTTTTGGTCAGCTCGGTCACTGGACCCTCTTTTGGTCAGCTCGGTCGCTCGACCCTCTTTTGGTCAGCTCGGTCGCTCGACCCTCTTTTGGTCAGCTCGGTCGGTCGTCCCTCTCTTGGTCAGCTCGGTCGGTCGTCCCTCTTTTGGTCAGCTCGGTCGCTCGTCCCTCTCTTGGTCAGCTCGGTCGGTCGTCCCTCTTTTGGTCAGCTCGGTCGCTCGTCCCTCTTTTGGTCAGCTCGGTCGCTCGTCCCTCTTTTGGTCAGCTCGGTCACTGGACCCTCTTTTGGTCAGCTCGGTCGCTCGACCCTCTTTTGGTCAGCTCGGTCGCTCGACCCTCTTTTGATCAGCTCGGTCGCTCGACCCTCTTTTGGTCAGCTCGGTCGCTCGTCCCTCTCTTGGTCAGCTCGGTCGCTCGACCCTCTTTTGGTCAGCTCGGTCGTTCGTCCCTCTCTTGGTCAGCTCGGTCGGTCGTCCCTCTCTTGGTCAGCTCGGTCGGTCGTCCCTCTTTTGGTCAGCTCGGTCGGTCGTCCCTCTTTTGGTCAGCTCGTTCGCTCGTCCCTCTTTTGGTTAGCTCGGTCGGTCGTCCCTCTCTTGGTCAACTCGGTCGGTCGTCCCTCTCTTGGTCAGCTCGGTCGCTCGTCCCTCTTTTGGTCAGCTCGGTCGCTCGACCCTCTTTTGGTCAGCTCGGTCGCTCGTCCCTCTCAAGGAGCTCGGTCGGTCGTCCCTCTTTTGGTCAGCTCGGTCGGTCGTCCCTCTTTTGGTCAGCTCGGTCGCTCGTCCCTCTTTTGGTCAGCTCGGTCACTGGACCCTCTTTTGGTCAGCTCGGTCGCTCGACCCTCTTTTGGTCAGCTCGGTCGCTCGACCCTCTTTTGGTCAGCTCGGTCACTGGACCCTCTTTTGGTCAGCTCGGTCGCTCGACCCTCTTTTGGTCAGCTCGGTCGCTCGACCCTCTTTTGGTCAGCTCGGTCGCTCGACCCTCTTTTGATCAGCTCGGTCGCTCGACCCTCTTTTGGTCAGCTCGGTCGCTCGTCCCTCTTTTGGTCAGCTCGGTCGCTCGACCCTCTTTTGGTCAGCTCGGTCGTTCGTCCCTCTCTTGGTCAGCTCGGTCGGTCGTCCCTCTCTTGGTCAGCTCGGTCGGTCGTCCCTCTCTTGGTCAGCTCGGTCGGTCGTCCCTCTCTTGGTCAGCTCGTTCGCTCGTCCCTCTTTTGGTCAGCTCGGTCGGTCGTCCCTCTCTTGGTCAACTCGGTCGGCCGTCCCTCTCTTGGTCAGCTCGGTCGGTCGTCCCTCTTTTGGTCAGCTCGGTCGGTCCTCTTTTGGTCAGCTCGGTCGGTCGTCCCTCTCTTGGTCAACTCGGTCGGTCGTCCCTCTTTTGGTCAGCTCGGTCGGTCGTCCCTCTTTTGGTCAGCTCGGTCGGTCGTCCCTCTTTTGGTCAGCTCGGTCGGTCGTCCCTCTTTTGGTCAGCTCGGTCGGTCGTCCCTCTTTTGGTCAGCTCGGTCGGTCGTCCCTCTTTTGGTCAGCTCGGTCGGTCGTCCCTCTTTTGGTCAGCTCGGTCGGTCGTCCCTCTTTTGGTCAGCTCGGTCGCTCGTCCCTCTTTTGGTCAGCTCGGTCACTGGACCCTCTTTTGGTCAGCTCGGTCGCTCGACCCTCTTTTGGTCAGCTCGGTCGGTCGTCCCTCTTTTGGTCAGCTCGGTCGGTCGTCCCTCTCTTGGTCAGCTCGGTCGGTCGTCCCTCTTTTGGTCAGCTCGGTCGCTCGTCCCTCTTTTGGTCAGCTCGGTCGCTCGTCCCTCTTTTGGTCAGCTCGGTCACTGGACCCTCTTTTGGTCAGCTCGGTCGCTCGACCCTCTTTTGGTCAGCTCGGTCGCTCGTCCCTCTTTTGATCAGCTCGGTCGCTCGACCCTCTTTTGGTCAGCTCGGTCGCTCGTCCCTCTCTTGGTCAGCTCGGTCGCTCGACCCTCTTTTGGTCAGCTCGGTCGTTCGTCCCTCTCTTGGTCAGCTCGGTCGGTCGTCCCTCTCTTGGTCAGCTCGGTCGGTCGTCCCTCTCTTGGTCAGCTCGGTCGGTCGTCCCTCTTTTGGTCAGCTCGTTCGCTCGTCCCTCTTTTGGTTAGCTCGGTCGGTCGTCCCTCTCTTGGTCAACTCGGTCGGTCGTCCCTCTCTTGGTCAGCTCGGTCGCTCGTCCCTCTTTTGGTCAGCTCGGTCGCTCGACCCTCTTTTGGTCAGCTCGGTCGCTCGTCCCTCTCAAGGAGCTCGGTCGCTCGACCCTCTCTTGGTCAGCTCGGTCGGTCGTCCCTCTTTTGGTCAGCTCGGTCGGTCGTCCCTCTTTTGGTCAGCTCGGTCACTGGACCCTCTTTTGGTCAGCTCGGTCGGTCGTCCCTCTTTTGGTCAGGTCAGTCGCTCGTCCCTCTCTTGGTCAGCTCGGTCGGTCGTCCCTCTCTTGGTCAGCTCGGTCGGTCGTCCCTCTCTTGGTCAGCTCGGTCGGTCGTCCCTCTTTTGGTCAGCTCGGTCGGTCGTCCCTCTTTTGGTCAGCTCGGTCGGTCGTCCCTCTCTTAAGGAGCTCGGTCGGTCGTCTCTCTCTTGGTCAGCTCGGTCAGTCGTCCCTCTTTTGGTCAGCTCGGTCGGTCGTCCCTCTTTTGGTCAGCTCGGTCGGTCGTCCCTCTCTTGGTCAGCTCGGTCGGTCGTCCCTCTTTTGGTCAGCTCGGTCGGTCGTCCCTCTTTTGGTCAGCTCGGTCGGTCGTCCCTCTTTTGGTCAGCTCGGTCGGTCGTCCCTCTTTTGGTCAGCTCAGTCGGTCGTCCCTCTTTTGGTCAGCTCATACATACGACCCTTGCTATCACCCACCCTCTGTTCACCCTTTGCCTCTCCGCCTGCCCTCGGCGTGCTGGTATCGGGAATGTCAGTGCAGCTACACAAAAGATGGACACAGCCTGCCAGGATACATCGAGCACCGGCCGAAAACGGGAACGCGCGGCACAAGGGGACGATCAGAACGATGCCCTACGAGTCCGCTGTCACGAAAAGAGGGCCGTTCTTTGAAATACGTCCAGGCCCTCATAAGGCCATGCCCTCCAAGTAGTAGGACCAGCCAATTATACCCCGGCTACTGCGGGATGACACTAGTGGCCAGTTATGGGTGACATGCCTGTTGCATCACCGCCGTTCGGGTCAGTGTATCCAACTGGTCAGTGACCCCGAATCCTAACCATCACAGACACTCTTCCGCGTATCTCAGCTTCCGGAGGGGCCTTCAGACTCCTCTTCCGGGCTGGTTGGCCAGAAATTTAAGAAACTGCAACCTTATAAGGAAACGCATTGCCATAGGCCTATGTTGTGTTTTTTTTTTTTTTATTCAAACTCTGCAAAATAACCTTTCCACTTGAAAAAAAAATCATACTCAATAATAAGGGATCAATCAAGAAACATTTAGTAGCAAAACACCGGAATTTTCTTGTAAAGATAAGAAACTCAATAATGGACACTGACATAAGTTTGTTTCTGGGACAGAGAGTGGTCATCATAAGATACTGCGTCGTACATCATACGCCAGCACGTGGTAATATGAAAATTTTCAGGCTTTGCGTAGCCGGAAAAAGCCAAGACCGGTTCGCCATATAGTCCATTTACAACCACATCCAGATTATAAACGCTCCAACCGAAGATTCTTATATATCAATGCATATCCCCATATATTTAAAATATACAAAATACTCATAAATAACGTATTTATCAAGACGTATTCACACAAATCCACTGTTTTCTTATCTGGGGAACATCGGTACCAGGGGACACTGGTATTAGGGAACACTGGCACCGGGGAACACATATATCACTGGCACTTTATCGTTATTGGTAACAAGGGTTACCAGGAACATCGGCACCGGTAACCACAGGGACCGCATCGTATTTGGGTAACATAGGTACTGAGAAGCATCAGCATAACCCCACTTGAATTGGATATTGGGAACGCCAAGCCGTCTAGATATATTCCAGGTCTTAACAGGCACACTTCAGGGTTATGGCTACCGCAGTCATATCTAGGATAATCTATCAAATTTCAGTAATGCCAGACGCGCACATTTTAGTGTTGAGTCTTCAATCCAACCTTCTTTATCACCTTCCGTGATCATCTGTAATAAAGATCTAACAATCATTTCCACTGCGAAACTGGAAGCAGCCAGAGAGCCCATACCTCCGGTGACGTCCGTGTTTCTCTATTTCGCAATGCTAATGAATCATTAAAAAAAAAAAAAAAAATATATATATATATATATGTATATATATGTATATATATATATATATATATATATATATATATATATATATATATATATATATATATGAATCGGGATCATGATCCGGATCACCACCATAATTTAATGGCCAACGCAACCAAAAAATAACCTTGGCGGAGGCAATCATACTTTCTATAAGGAATATTAGGCTTTACATTTCTGAAACTGACTTAAAGGTGAAGTCAAAAACAAACATGGAAACTAGTGCTGCCACGTTCCTTGATTTAAAAAAGAAATAAGGAACTGTGTTCACGCGATCCGATACTTTATAACTGCCCCCTTAATTCCTTACTCGTTGTTGCCGTAGGTGGTCTTAGGAGACAGAGACTGAGGCCCAATGTTAGAGATTACCTCTACGACTCAGCCTTCGCCTCAACTATTTCTGTGTGGTCTTCCCTCTCCTTTTCCTTCTCGTCTTTATCTGCTTCTACCCATATCCTGAAGTGTGAGAGCCGTTCTGAAAGGATAAAAGACAGGGTTTGTGTCGGTCTTGAACAGCCTTCGTACTTATTTTGCTATTCCCTCTTTACCCTTTCCACTATCATACTAACCTACGCATTTTGTCCTAATCGCTCAATCATTTTTAACATTTTTCGCCACAATACTTTAACATAGTGTTGTATGACCTTTCCTCACCTGGGGCTTCGCCCCCAAACCCCACCCAATCGTTAACTCTTGAGTACGCCGCTACTGACTTTAAATGTTGACGTGGCAGAAAATTTTCAATAAATAGATGAATTATAAACTACCCTTTATACACGTATTTAACCTCAGATTAAGGCAATCCAGAATGAGGCCTCCGTTATCATTCTGAAGCCTAGCTCTTTATGTACGGTATTTGGACTTGAACCGACAATGGGAGATGCTGAGATATATTAGAGTTGACCACGAACTTTTTTCTCATAACTCGGCAGTCAAACCAACTAGAGTACAATAGTAACTTCTGGCAAATGACATGGACTCATCACATCCAGTTAGCTCGTGTCCTTGGTAATGTCTGCGATGAGGTTGTGGGGTTTCAGTGAAGAACCAAAAAATATCATTAAAAGGGCCTGGAATGACTTAAAGGGCACTTTTTTTAAGTACCTTCGGATGGGCCAAAGAGCACACACCACTGGAAGAGCAAAAAGGGCTCCTTCTCGCTAGAAGTTCGGGTATTTCTTCTTTTCACAGGGCCCCCTCTTCTAAAATCCTGAAAAAAATATACATATCTATGTGTGTGTGTGTGTGTGTGCGCGTATAAATACACACACACAGACATACATACACACACACACACACACACACACACACACATATATATATATATATATATATATATATATATATATATATATATATATATATATATACATATATATACATATATATACATACATATATATACATATATATATATATATATATAATATATATATATATATATATAATTATATATGTATATATATAATATATATATATATCATATATATTATATATATATATGTATATATATATAATATATATATATATATATATATATATATATATATATATATATATATATATATATATATATATATATATATATATATATATATATATGTATTTATATAACAGGAGTGATTTATATGTAGGCCAGTGAGTATGCAACCGCAAGTCTGAACTTATAGATTAGGCGGGTTATTTCGTCGATTTTTTACATTACTACTGAAGAGGTGTGAAATTGATTTCAAGCAATAAACGTCCATATATATTGCGACTTTCAAAGCGACTTCGACTGCGTTTGTATTGCAGTACGTATCACTGAGTTACAGTTTGATATACTTCGTTTTCCAATGAGTAGAAATATATATGCGATAATGAACAGGATTACAAATGTGATTCATTATGTGATGATAAGTCGAATAAAATTCACAACTTTTTAGTGCTAATAATTCTTAGATATGACTCACATAAGAGTGAAACGGGCACATTGTTTTCATTTTCTTTTACCATGTAAACACGAAGTGTACATGCAACATAAATCAAAGAAAATATACATTAAAAGTGGGTTTAATTTACTAGAATTATAGTGGGAAACCTTTCCAGAATTGCAAAATACTGCACACATTTTATAGATATTGCCTTTACCGAACCGTGAATTAGAGTCGTCCGTTTAAAGCAATGTTTATTCTTTGTCAGCCTAGATACAAGACAAGCAAAGTACACCTGCTTCTTGCATTGATTCAAGTGTTCTGTATAGTGTATAAGTATAACTGATTTGACTATAATCTGAGCCGACAAGGCACATCTGTTAGCTTTAAGATTTATTTCGAATAATAGATGACGTTGGGTGAAATAGCCAAGTGCAAGGCATTTCTTTAAGGTACAAACAAGCAAGGAATTTACGGGATAGCAATATATTGACGAAGATCTGCACCTGAATTTAAGTGACATAGGCGTCCAGTAAATGTATCAAGATTTTAATTTACCACTGAAGAGGATATTCTTGTAGAGGATTGAAAGTTGATGTCCTCGTTACAAGAAATATTCTCCAGGCACTAATGACAACACTGCTCACAGCCCAAGTCCACTCAGTACTCCCAAGTTTCAGCTCGTATCTTGTCATGCATCTTGTCATGCATATTGAGGCGAATTGATGTCTCCCAGAGGTTGTTGGGTGGCAAAGCCCCCCATCAACCTTCCCTGAGGCAGTGCCAAAGGGCACACCCAGTCACAGCACCTTAGATTGATGAATAGATATTGCATCATAGTTGGTGATTTATGGCCTGTTTATGAAAATTGTGTGATGTGCGATCCAATGAATATTCATGTATATAGACGTATATGTATAGAAATAAATGTATGTTTGTCTAACTATCAGATTATTATACAAGTATCTATCTATCTATCCATACAGTAGATATGCATGCTCAAGGACAGTTATTAGTATCATGTGTTGAGCATTTGAATTTGAAGGAAGATAAATTCTATAACCCACAAAACCTGCTGTCTTATGATTGGACACAGATGCACATTGGCATCTAAATAGTCACTTCTATCCACTCCAATCTGATTTGTACAAGATAAGATTTGATTGCATGTTTTGAATGTACAGATCAAAATCTTTATTGTGAAAGTTGAAAACTTTTCAGGCATTTCCCTGGAACCTGTGGGAATAAAGGTGCAAGATTGTTTCATATATTGAAGTATTTAATAAGTATATATTTATTTATTTATATATATATTTTTTTACAGTGGAAATAAAGGATGAGCACAGATAGGATATCATGGAGTCACAAACCAAAGATGAAGTATCAGAGGTAATTGAATACCTTCACTTGAGTCCTCGACTTCAGAGGGGCTCTGTTGGGCCCCAGCATGGGAAAGGAGTAGAAGAAAAAAACTCCTTATCATGGGTAGATGCTGGGCCTCAAAATTCAATACTGAGGACCCACCAGTATCAGTCTTATCCCAATCTGTCAGTAAATGTTCCCGTGCTCAATGTTCCGGTGATGTGTCAAAGCAATGCTGCATTATCAAAGGTAAAGTATCTAAAAGTCATTAATGATTTATTTTTTTGATGAAAATTTATTTGTTACTCTATTGTTTTGATTATCCCAAGTATAGATATTTGACAGTGGCAGTACATGCTCTTGTATAATTTGCAGATTTGAAATATTCATTTCAGAATGCAATTTTAATTATTTGATTATTTGTTGATAATCTTTCAAATAACAGACGATATATTTGATGTTTTTTTTTTTTGTGAATGTCAAACACAACTTTTGAAATAGAATATTTTTTTTACAGCAGTCAGTATATATGATATAGAATGATTTATTTGATGTTGAGAATACGTTTGTGAAGCCATAGGATGTTTTTCAAATCTTAGAGGATGAAACACTATATCAATCATAAAGTAGAGCAGGGTTGTATATACTTTTTGTCTGTAAATGTAAAGAGTTTTGCTTATAAACCTTTTGGTGATTAACATTCTTAATTCATAAACTGCAGTATTAAAAATTAGCTGTAGCTAGTAATGCAGGGTTGTTAGCACACATGGGCAGTTTCCCTCTTTTATGCCCAGCTCATTTAGTAATGCAAACAAGAATATTTGTCTAATAGCTTGTATCTCTATTTCATAAACAGAAGTTTTGAAATATTGAAGGTTTGCCTTCACTTAAAGTGCTTGCATCTAATGGTGACCCCAAACATATGATGTTGCAACTTTTGGAGAAAGATGTGCTATATTTGATGAGCCAGTAGCATGGGCTAATAAAGAAAAAAAAATGAAAGGAGAATTATTGATTTAGGATGACAGTTTCTTGTCCCCCTCCAAAAAAAAAGAGAGGGAGAGGGAGAGGAGAGAAGGAGAGGGAGAGGGGGAGAAGGGGATGGAAAGAGGGAGGGAGAGGGAGAGGAATAAAAGGAGTATTTAATACCATACTAGTACATACATAAAATATGATTAAGTCTTCTTGGCCTGAAGCATGTATGGCTGTATGTGGTGACATGTGCATGCATGCGTGTACACTTTCATGTGCGCATGCATGCATTTGCAATTCTGTGTGTATATGTATGTGTTCATCCGTGTGGGGCAGCAATGTCTATAAATATGTCTATTCTTAGCAATGTGGAGATTAGGTTAGGCTTATGTTTCTGCTATAAGGAGCTTGTGTAATAAAGTTGATTTGTGTGAGTGAGAATTATGTTACTTTTTTGCAGCTTTTGCAAATGCAAAAGCTGCAGTTGAGAATGGGTGTATTCGTTATTAACCCTATCATGATGGGGCCAGAATTTTCTCTGATGAAATCATTCTGCAACAGTCTTGCCTATCTGGTAGAGTGAGTGCTATGTACAGCCACTCGTTTGCTAGAGCGAGTCATGACGAGTATACATGTCATATATGAGTACGTCATGATGGCTATATTTGTACCTGTCAATAAAGATAAACTCTTTATTGACAATCTTTATTGGGATCTTCCTCTCAGGTCCCCAAATTGGCCTACATTGCTTGTTCAACAAAAACCATCAGAAATTCCATATTTTGTCCTTTTTTAAACTCCTAGGGCATTATGCTATTTAGAAAAAGTTGCATGAGTGACAACCTTGTTGCCCAGTTTTTTTATATCTTAGTTTTTGAATAAGCAGATTTTTAAAAACTGACAATTTTCAATAAAGATTTTAGTTGGAGAGAATCATCTTTTTAAATTTGAAAATCAGAGAAGATTACAGAGATACTGTTATGTCCTTTCCAGCAAACAAAAAACAGGATTTTGAAATTGGTAACTAAGCTTATTGTACATATAAAAATGTGAAAGTAATAGATGTAATAGATATTTGTTTGTAGCAAAATTTTCCCTTGCCATGGGACTGTATATCACTCTTAAAGTCTGTTAATGAATAATAGGTGAACCTTTATCTGCTTTTTTATCTGATTATCAGGCTTTTTTTTCTAGGGGTAAGCATTGTAAAACCAGTGAAAGTAAGCACAATTGTAGGAATAAGGAAGAATAATGCAATAAAACAGCAAAATGATATAGTATATCCAATGCTAAATTCCAAAGTCCTTAATATGAAAGTTTTATGTTGAGGCTGAACTGCATTGATACTTTAAGTACAGTAATTTATTATTAAAAGGGCACCTGCAAAAATTTATGCACAGTGAATCTTATACTTATATTGTTTTTTTGGCT